>NW_026896894.1:0-25973 GCF_033153095.1 Gastrolobium bilobum
TAATTCAAATGATATTTTTAACATTTTCTTTCTCTATTTCTTGCTAACTGTATACAATTTGAGCCATAGCAGACTCACACATGAATAGAGGAATACAGAAACTTACGCAAACTTTCAGGAACAATTTTTTTGAAAACATTTGCTGAGTAATGTATATTCTCTCAAGCTTGAACTTTTCTTTCACTCATCTCATTCAAAAGCTTGTTTGCATCTTTTATCCTGCCATCTTGACACAGCTTGCGCAAAATTGAATTATAAGTAACAACTCCAGGGTACAATCCCTTAGCCTCCATCAGCTCACGCATTTTCAAAGCTTGCTCCAGTTCATTCGTTTTACAATAACCATCAATCAACGTAGTATATGTCACGTGATTGGGAGCTGCACTTTTAATTTCACTAAACATCCTCATAGCTTCTCTCATCCTACCTTCTCTGCAAAATCCATAAATAAGAGAATTATAACTAACTATATCAAGATTTATCCCCTCTTTTTCCATTTTGTCCTGGATGGACAAAGCCTCATAGTGCATACCTTTCTTGCAATATAATGATATCAAAGTATTATATGTAAAAATGTCAGGAAGCGCACCCTTTGCTTCCATCTCATTTAGTAACTGTTCTGCCCTCTCCACATCTCCTGATTTGGAACAAGCATGGATTAAACAATTGTAAATGTAGATATTGAGAACAACCCCACCTTGAACCATTCTCTTATGAATCTTCCAAACCATATTAGTAATCCCATCATTCACCAAACAATTCAAAAGCACAGTACAAGCATGCAAATGGGGCTTGACTTTATATAACAACCTCATCTGTTCAAAAACTTGAATTGCATCCTGGGTCATCTTTGACTTTGCATAATGTATCACAAGCCAGCTCAAAACATGTGAATTAACTTCTGGGTCGTCATGAATCCTCACCAAAGAGCTCAAAACCGAAGGAGATGAAAGAAAATCCTTGTGGGCAATTTTGTCAAGCATCTGTTGTGCAGTTTTGAAATGTTTGTGTTTGGTGAGTATGTGAATCATGGTCCATGAACATTGCAAGGAGTGGCTAAAATGTGGGATGGAGGCAACCCATTTGAAGAATGGAAAGGAATAAGAGGGCCCATAACCATAAAGTGAGAGATGCAAAAGCACATTGTGTATGGTAGTGGAAGTGAGAGCAGAGCCATTCTTTGCATTCAACAAATTGCCCCAATGACCCTTGACAACAATTTCGCACACACTCTCAATAAATTGGCTCTTCTCAACAAAAACCATGTCTATTACTATCATCCATATGCTCTACCATTTGACCAAGAGAACTTGATGGATATACATACCAATGAGTATAATAGTGGGAGAACACCATACTGTTATTAGATTCATTAAATTGTCTCCCCTGCTGAAGCAATGCTATTAAATCATCCCCAACTTGCCCCCCTGATGGGTCAAGTGCAAATACCATACTTGCAAGTTCATTCAAAATATCCTCAATCTGAACAGACACCATTCACACAAAAATAGAGTTAAATATCCATAAGGTAAACAATTGTAAGAGTGCCATTTATGCATGTGCATACAATAGTCAGTGTTAAGAAAACTGAATCCATAATATTGCACAGGAGATGCCATTCCACTCTTATGGAAAAAATAAAAGAAACAAATAAAACTTGGTTTGGGAGGCTATAAATAAAGTTTGCAGACAAGTTAAGAGCATGCTTACTCTGGTTGATTTGGAGCATCCTGGGGGTCTACAGTCATCATGTACATATCCTTTTTAGGTTATTTTGCTGGGTCTTCCAATATATCACCCTTCAGTGTAACAAATTGCAAATATAAGAAAAAACAGCAACATGTCATAAATTCAATGTATAGTTTTGGAAGCTACGGTACATAAAGCATAAACCTAGATCAAACTAAAGATTTAAACTTTCGGCAACTTATCATAATACAGCATAGCAATGAAGTTGGACAATGAATTTGATAATTCACATGTCTAGAGCAGTAACTAAATTAATGAATTTCCTTGAATTATTTTAAAAGCTTTTCATGCTTTTAGAAGAAAATAACAATAAGTAGACTAGAAGTTTTCAGTGTACACTAGAAGTTTTAGCTATTCACATAAAACTTGACAGGATCCAATCAATTACTTTAGAGGATGTTAAGAATGCTGAGGAGGATGTACAGAGGATAACAAGTGGGAAGGACACTGGAGATTTATACTATCAGACCATTACTGGACTCAGACATGCTCTATCAAAAGCACAGCAAAACACTGCAAAATGACCAGCAACAGCAGAAATCAAATCCTACAGAAGGAGGTAACAATGAGGATGATGCTGAGTCTCAATCTGAAGAGGATGAAGATAATGAAAGCGCTTCAGAAAAGTCCTATTGTTCATATTTGCATTACATGTATGTAAACTTATAGTATGATGAACCAAGTTGAGTACAGTGAAGAAAATTCAATTGCATTAGAAAAATTTACAGTTTCAAGGCCATGTTTGTCTTCGACCAAAAAAAATTGGCATCAATTCCAATTCTGCAGGATTATCCGCTTATACTGTGCAGGGTAGTAAAGTGTAAGCAATGAATTTTTTAATTGCTTTTGATGAAAATGTGGGGTGGGTGCGTGTGCTTATTACAAGCTTTTGGGTCTATTGATTAGTTCCACACATGCAGTAGAACCCTATTTATGAACCCCACACTTTCTAAACCAATATTTGACTTGAACAAAAAAAGGGTGGCTGAATTGAATAACATTAATCCGGTGTGTACCTGATAAATATAACTTTCTGTGAATCAAACAATATCCTAATCTAATGGAACAACCCGAGCACAAAGTCTTTTATGTGGATTGACGATTTAGAACTATGAATGTATGAAGGTTAGCAATAGATTAACCAGGCATAGCATTAGAGACACTTGATGATCAACATAGAAGCAGTAGCACCTTCCATCCAGCAGTTATATGTGTGTCAGGCCAAAACAGAGCTACCTAAAGTCTTGAATGCTATCATATTCATATCTCACAACACAATTCCATTTAAAAAATATGTAATATGTATTTTTGGTGTGGACTTCCTTCAATATAGAACCTATATTTAGGTACATTCATTAATCGTACAAAACAAGCTTTATGTCAACAGGTTCCCATATTATAGGCGGCTTAGGTTTTAGAATAGTAAACTCGTCAAACAAAAAAGATTCTCCAAATGACATATGAACTACAATGTTGCTGTAAAGTTCATTATACTTTGAAAAAGATGCTTACAAGCAAGAATATAAACAAAGATAATTTACATTAAGATAAACCAAAACTTTTCTAATCCAAATAGCAATATTGATTCAAGAATCTAATTATAAAAGTCCTTGTATTATATCAATGTACGCTGCACGAACTTCATTATATATTTCCTTGCTATGCTCCTTGAGGAAGGTAACAACATACCTACGATTTTACACTTCCATTTGTTATATTTATACAGAACCAGAAGCTCACAACAACGACCACAATGATTCTATAATTTAAAGGTGGACAAAGCAGGGAAGCATAGATTGAGATTGGTATATTTCATATCCTGCTCTTGTTGGCAGGCTAAATAAAAATATGCAAATGATGGCAACCAAAATATTTAATTGAATATTTAGTAACTAGTAATTATATTCTGCTAGATCACCGTGCATGCAAGACTGAAATACAAACAAATTTAACCAAAATAATATTCAGTCAACAACCTAAGAATAAAGAAATTTGTTAGAACACAATCCAATGCTCAAGAGAGATACATTTTAAAACAAAGTTTGAACATGTTATCAAGTAGATACAATTTTAGCTAGTAGAAATTAGAAATTGGAATTTGAAAAAAGCACTACGAAAGAGTAGCTAATGAAGGCAAAACAGCTTCATAGCATAAAATGCAATAGCCATTCAGCGAAATGAAAAAACTAACGAGTTTCATTTCATCGAAATAAAAGTCATGAGCATTACGTTGTTAATAGATTTTGGAGCAAAAGAAATGTTCACTTATCAAATAATAAATTCAGGATATTAAAAGCTAATACAAAGAATAAAAGCATTCCATTCAAATGGCAATAAAACCCATAAAATACAGAAACTGAATGTGAAAGTGCAATACATAATGAAAGTGCAATATAGGTATGATTAAGGATATGAACCCAAAATACTATTTCACAGCAGTAATTGAAAACCAAAGTAAACATGAAGTTCAAGCTACGAGTAAGATAGTGAAAAATGATATATACAAGAGTGGAAGGATGCAAAAAGATATTTCTGGCAGAAGGACAAAGCATTTACCTTTGAGTTGATCCAAGTTACCCTCCTTCATCTTCGTATGTTGAGGAGCGTGAAACGTTAATATAAATCTGACTCACTTCAAACTCAGATCTCTTTCTAAGTGGTCTTCAGGAACGAACGTTACAATTTTGGTAAAGGGTAAAGGTGAGGTTATTTTGGTAAAATAACCTCACATTCCCACTCATATTTCATAACCAACCAAACACATACTCAGTAAAATAACCTTAATTTTCCCAGAAAAATATAGGTCTGCCAAACAGTTTTTTAATAATATTTCAGTAAAATATATTTCCAGCTACATTCCAGTAATAATTATTATCCGGATAAAAAAAAATTTCTCTCCTACTAAACGCCCCCTTACTTCATTACAATATATATCATTGCTTTCTTCTTCTTCACCTGACACACCTTCCGTGGACGAGGGCACTGCAATCTCCATCGACCGCTCTGGCCTTTACAACCCACCTGGTACTTTCTTCAAATTTCCTTTCTTTCTTCGCTTCTTTTCCTCATTCTCTTATTTGTTCCTTCTCGCAGACCATTCTCACCTCCCAAATTCCGATTCTGAGCTCGTCAAGCACCTCAAAGGGATCATCAAGGTTCTTTCTCCCCATTTTTCTTCCTTTACTTGTTTGGATTGGATTTTAGTCTGTCAAAATGTGTAACCTTTATATTCTATAACCAATATTCCCTAATTTAAATGGCGAGACTCTAAGCTATAAAAGAAAGTTAGGCCATATTGGTACAAAGGTTTTTTATCAATTTCTGAAGTTGGTAGAACATATATACGAACACAGTTAGTATTTTGAACAGTATACACATTCTTCATCAAGTCTTTATCATGCATAAAATTTAAGCAACAGAGATTGAAGTGCCAACACCTTTTGTGCCATAATGAATCCGTAAGAGAATTTGGTAGAGCATGCTCAAATTTTGGTCTCTAGTGAAAATTTCTATCCTTAATGGCAAGGGTCATCAATAAAGAATAAAGAAATATATAAAATCTCTCAGATGTATATTTATCAATTTCTGAAGTTGGTCACAGTTAGTATTTTGAACAGTATACACATTCTTCATCAAGTCTATATCATGCATAAAATTTAAGCAACAGAGATTGAAGTGCCAACATCTTTTGTGCCATAATGAATCCGTAAGAGAATTTGGTAGAGCATGCTCAAATTTTGGTCTCTAGTGAAAATTTCTATCCTTAATGGCAAGGGTCATCAATAAAGAATAAAGAAATATATAAAATCTCTCAGATGTATATTTATCAATTTCTGAAGTTGGTAGAACATATATACGAACACAGTTAGTATTTTGAACAGTATACACATTCTTCATCAAGTCTATATCATGCATAAAATTTAAGCAACAGAGATTGAAGTGCCAACATCTTTTGTGCCATAATGAATCCGTAAGAGAATTTGGTAGAGCATGCTCAAATTTTGGTCTCTAGTGAAAATTTCTATCCTTAATGGCAAGGGTCATCAATAAAGAATAAAGAAATATATAAAATCTCTCAGATCAATTTCTGAAGTTGGTAGAACATATATACGAACACAGTTAGTATTTTGAACAGTATACACATTCTTCATCAAGTCTATATCATGCATAAAATTTAAGCAACAGAGATTGAAGTGCCAACATCTTTTGTGCCATAATGAATCCGTAAGAGAATTTGGTAGAGCATGCTCAAATTTTGGTCTCTAGTGAAAATTTCTATCCTTAATGGCAAGGGTCATCAATAAAGAATAAAGAAATATATAAAATCTCTCAGATGTATATTTATCAATTTCTGAAGTTGGTAGAACATATATACGAACACAGTTAGTATTTTGAACAGTATACACATTCTTCATCAAGTCTATATCATGCATAAAATTTAAGCAACAGAGATTGAAGTGCCAACATCTTTTGTGCCATAATGAATCCGTAAGAGAATTTGGTAGAGCATGCTCAAATTTTGGTCTCTAGTGAAAATTTCTATCCTTAATGGCAAGGGTCATCAATAAAGAAGAAAGAAATATATAAAATCTCTCATATGTATATTTATCAATTTCTGAAGTTGGTAGAACATATATACGAACACAGTTAGTATTTTGAACAGTATACACATTCTTCATCAAGTCTATATCATGCATAAAATTTAAGCAACAGAGATTGAAGTGCCAACATCTTTTGTGCCATAATGAATCCGTAAGAGAATTTGGTAGAGCATGCTCAAATTTTGGTCTCTAGTGAAAATTTCTATCCTTAATGGCAAGGGTCATCAATAAAGAATAAAGAAATATATAAAATCTCTCAGATGTATATTTATCAATTTCTGAAGTTGGTAGAACATATATACGAACACAGTTAGTATTTTGAACAGTATACACATTCTTCATCAAGTCTATATCATGCATAAAATTTAAGCAACAGAGATTGAAGTGCCAACATTTGCCATAATGAATCCAGTATAACAATCAAGAGAATTTGAAGTAGACCATAGAGCTCAAATTTTGGTCTCTAGTGAAAATTTCTATGAAGTTGGTAGAACATATATACGAACACAGTTAGTATTTTGAACAGTATACACATTCTTCATCAAGTCTATATCATGCATAAAATTTAAGCAACAGAGATTGAAGTGCCAACACCTTTTGTGCCATAATGAATCCGTAAGAGAATTTGGTAGAGCATGCTCAAATTTTGGTCTCTAGTGAAAATTTCTATCCTTAATGGCAAGGGTCATCAATAAAGAATAAAGAAATATATAAAATCTCTCAGATGTATATTTATCAATTTCTGAAGTTGGTAGAATATATATACGAACACAGTTAGTATTTTGAACAGTATACACATTCTTCATCAAGTCTATATCATGCATAAAATTTAAGCAACAGAGATTGAAGTGCCAACATCTTTTGTGCCATAATGAATCCGTAAGAGAATTTGGTGAGTATGCTCAAATTTTGGTCTCTAGTGAAAATTTCTATCCTTAATGGCAAGGGTCATCAATAAAGAATAAAGAAATATATAAAATCTCTCAGATGTATATTTATCAATTTCTGAAGTTGGTAGAACATATATACGAACACAGTTAGTATTTTGAACAGTATACACATTCTTCATCAAGTCTATATCATGCATAAAATTTAAGCAACAGAGATTGAAGTGCCAACATCTTTTGTGCCATAATGAATCCGTAAGAGAATTTGGTAGACCATGCTCAAATTTTGGTCTCTAGTGAAAATTTCTATCCTTAATGGCAAGGGTCATCAATAAAGAATAAAGAAATATATAAAATCTCTCAGATGTATATTTAACATTCTAAATTAAACATATATACGAACACAGTTAGTATTTTGAACAATATGCTTTAAGCAACAGAGATTGAAGTGCCAACATCTTTTGTGCCATAATGAATCCGTAAGAGAATTTGGTAGAACATGCTCAAATTTTGGTCTCTAGTGAAAATTTCTATCCTTAATGGCAAGGGTCATCAATAAAGAATAAAGAAATATATAAAATCTCTCAGATGTATATTTAACATTAGATAAAAAAAAACATAGATATTGGAGGAAGTTCCAAATTACTCCGCAGCCAGTGTGCAGTTAATAAGCGTATTACACAATCATTTATCAATAATCAAGCGTTGAAGTTGCCAAAAGAAAGGTTATCCATTGATTAATAACAAGTACAATTCTACAGTGGCGAATCAACTATGGCAAACACAGATAGTTGTTAAAAAGAAAAACTAAGTTGGGCAATCTTCAGTAGGGATTCCCTCTTCAGCTATTGAGACCCCCTCAGTGGCGTCCTCCCCAGCAGTGTCTTCAACGTTATTCCTAGATGAAGCTTCCTCACCAATACCTTCCAAAGGAAGTGTTGCCAATAACACCATCGCCAACGATGGGATCCGCACGACGGGATCTCTACGGCGTCAGTAGGTTCTCCATCTACGGGTTGCTCTCCGCTCAGCACATGGTGGTCGCCTAAAGGTGAGTCACCGAACTTGGCTGATTCTTCCTCTACATCATCCTCTTCCTCATCAGAGTCAGGCCCTTCCTCTATCACAGTCGTCTCGCCATTATAGAGTTTATGAAGCAGGCGTTTCCCTTCCACCACATAATCGGCACTCAAGCCCGAAGCATCTATCTTAGGATATCGAAATTGAACCTGATTCAGGGCGTTGTTAAAAGAATCATAAAAAACTGAAGGCAAGCCAAGCTCCAGCTCCTGTACTCGCCTAGAAGCTTTTTTAAAATCCTCTTGGGCGGCATGCAAGTTACCACATACGCCAGTCAACTCAACAGATAACGCATCCTTCTCCGACTGAAGGGCAGCTTTCTCGGCAGTCAACTGGCTATTCGCCGCCTGGAGCCCCTTTTTCTCGGTTGAAGACTCATCCAATAACTTTGATAAGTCATCCTTCTCCTGCGACAGGCGTTGCACCACGTCACTAGCCCCCTTCAGTTCTTGGTTGCTGTCAGATAAAGTTTTATTGGTTGCCTTCAGGTCACTAATTTCCTTACCCAACCGCCTGATCTCGGCCGTTAAGGACTCAATCTTGCGCCCTTTCTGTACCAAGTCATCATGCTGGGTAGAACAACGGTTGTCAACAGCAAGAGTAGCCTCCCGGGTTCCCTTGTCGACTCCCTTACTTGGGGCGACGGGAGCGACAACAGGGGCGTCCGAGAAACTCTCCATGGCCAAACGAGAGACTACCACCTGATTGACCAGACTCAGTCGGCTCCACCCTAACCGTTTTAGCTCCTTTAGGCGAGCTTAAATCCTCGCTAGCAACCCTCTTCCTTCCAGAATACGTTGGTTTAGGAGGAATAACTTCAGGTGCAGAAGGGTTGACCGCCAAACTCTGGGCATTCTCCTGCACATCCTTAATAACCGGGCCGCCAGTCCTCCTAGCAAGCTCCTCGGCAGGAATGTCCGCTGCAGACCGGACCTTCCTTTTAACAATGTTCACCACTTTCCTTTTTCCCTTGTCGACTCCCTTACTTGGGGCGACGGGAGCGACAACAGGAGCGACAACAAGTGATTTATGTAACATTTTTGCACTATTTCTTGTGCGCACAAATATTATAGTTTGCCCCAGATTCTCTCCTATTTCGACAAGTGATTTATGTAACATTTTTGCACTATTTCTTGTGCGCACAAATATTATAGTTTGCCCCAGATTCTCTCCTATTTCGAGTATGTAATCTTTTTTCATTTCAATCTTAGAGAGTTCATCAGGACAATGAACTTTATATTGCTTTACGGCATCTAAAGATAGTTCCTTCACAAAAAGTGTATTATAATCCTGCTTGACTGTCCTCGAAACAAAATTCTGGACAATGTCATTCAATGTAGCAGAAAACAGAAGAACCTAGACATACACAAGTCAATCAAAATCTTCTTAGATAAGAAAAGAAACTAAAAAACAACTACATCACATACAAGCACACACAACATTTGAATCACATACAAAGCAACCAATCTTGGTAAAATGTTCATTTAAGTACAGACGAAATGGTTATGGTGCACAAAAATAACAAGGAACAGTTATAATTCCCTTCTACATAGATTCAAATTAAATTATAGCAAACCATTAGCATCAATCAAATTAACATTCAATCTTCATATCTATGCAATATTATTTGATTGAGCATGATGTACTACGTAAAAAATTCCTCATACTTTTTTCTGTTCTTATAAGATGAATGAATCACTTTACTCTTTTAAATATACTTCACAAGTTGCACAAGGGCTCAGGGAGAGCATGACCTTCCATGAATTGGCAGGTGTTCTACCCGAACAGGTTGAAGGATGGGTGACGGTAATTTAAACAACATGTATACATGGATGTGCTGTCCCTATGGATTGATAAATTCTTGCATAGATTTGATCTACACAAGTCATATAAATAAAACTAAAACATAAACTAATACATTATCATTTTAAAAGTAGTAGATTGACACATATATCATGTAGTTATTTAATGTAAAATGACGATGTGTCAAGTGTGTACTTAGCTTAGGCTATGCAACTTGTAGACTAAGTCTATGCCAGAATTTCTTGGATGGATGAAAATGCCATGCACACAAGCACACTACGCAAGAAAGAGTTCAACAAACCTGACAGTTAGAATTGACTTTTTCTATTCCTTTCATTATCCTCAGGGAATCATCTTTAAATCCATCCTGCAAAGTTTACAGTAATTAAGCAAGTTAGGGCACAACATATTTAGAACCCGAACTGCGAATACCTCTGCTTTAAAAAACAAAAGAAAATCACAATACTAATTCAGTAAACCATAACAATTCCCTGAACCTAAAACTAGGTCCTAGGATCTCTAGAATACTTACTAGAGAGTAATTACTAACTAGAAAAAGATATATATTATCATGAGTTAAAACCTATGATTGAAATAGCGGCGCTATAGCGCGCTATAGCGCGCGATAGCGGTTCTGGTGCGGGTTGCGGCACCCAGCCGCAACTTTCGAACCGCGACGCCACAGTTTCCGGTAGAGGCCGGTAGCGTACGGTGGCGGCAGTGGCGGCCAACAGCTCTTACAACGTTATTAAGCCGCTACAGGGAAAGGAAGAAGAGTTGCAGACGTTAATGGAGAAAACGAAACGCTGAAAGTACGGTGGCTGTGTTTATTAAATTAGATTATCATTTAAGGGTATAATGGGAAAAAGGAAGGATAAATGAAGGGTAAAATAGATATTTAACTTTAAAAGCCAGCCAATTTTTTTTTTAAAAAAAAACTTTAAGTTTGAATCAGTCATCAGGTCACATGCACACCTGCCACGTACACATCTCTTTGCTGTCACACTCCTTGTTGTCCCGTACACTTCTCTTTGGCTGTCACACACATCTGCTTTTCAGATATAAGTCTATATCTACACGTTTCCTCTCTTTTTTTTCATTGTTGATAATATACTTTCAATTCCTCCATTTTAATAATTATTTTAAATCTTTTAAAAAAAGTTTTTGAAAACTTGTAAATATATAATTTAAACAAGATATAAATTAAATTAGAAAAGGGTTTGTTTTTAAAAAAGGGTTTATTTTTAAACTTTTGAAATTTTTCAAATTAGAATCACATAATTTTTTAGATGTGATATATAATTTAAAAAAGTGTAGAAAAGATATAAAATTTTCAGATATTTTATCTATTTAAATTAGAATTAGATGATATTAAGTATTAGTTTAAAGAATATTTTTTTATATAAGGGTTTGTTTTATTAAAAATAAAAAATGTTAGAATGTAAGTGTCAATAATCAAGAGAATAAAATGAAAAAATTAATTATATTACTTTTTATTAAATTTAATAAAAGATACAATAAAAATATTTTCCAGTTTAATGTAATATAAATGCATATTATCAAAGATAAAATAAAATATAAATACATGTAAAATATATATATATATATATATATTTACTTGCATTTGTTTTTTATATCTTGCTGATGAAAAGAGAGGGAAATCTTGTTTTCTTCCCTCGTCTTTTTCATCATTTTCTTTCCGTAGACTTTTGCTAAGAAAAGAGGCAAATATGGTTTTCTTTCTGTAGTCATCTTCTTTCCCTCTCCTATTGTCCTAAAAGACATTGATGAAAGTAATGAATGGTTGGTGGGAGAAGTGGGTGAAGATGCAGAAAATGAGTTTGTTTTTGATGATGATACATTGACTTGGGGAGATGTTGCTAATGTAACTGGGGCTAATGAGCCTATAACTTACACTAGGCAGCATACTAGATTCAGGAAGGAAGCTGCCTCTATGCCATCAAGCTCTAAGGGAATAAGGGATGAACAGATTGAAGAAGGTGATAACCAAGAAATAGAAGATGAGGATGAACAAATCTACAAATTTAACACTAGTGAAGAAAGTGAGGGTGGAGAAGAACAAGGCTTTGAAGAAATGTTTGATGATAATTCTGATTAGTTCTTTTCCTTCTTGACTTTGATAGAGCAATTTGTATTTGACTCTACTTGGATCCTTTATGTTCCTAGAATATTATTAATTTAGTTTCCTTCAATGAACTAGTATGTTGCTTCCTTTATGTTCCCTTTAATCCTTGTTTTGAATGTGTAGTATCATACTTTTCATTACTTATTTCCTCCTATTTTGGGTGATTTCTTATCTTTTAGCATTTATATAGCATTAATATATGTGGTATAATTTATTATAAGTATTTATATGGACTTCACAGTAGCGGTTTTACCGCTACCCGCTATACCGCTATAGCGTTTTTGGGGTCGGCCGCTACCCGCTATTTAAAACTATGGTTAAAACAAGCGGTCTACTAGTGCACTCTTCCTCTTTATCCATCATTAAAGGAGGAGAGTCACAACTTACCATTTAATTGTAACTTATTCTATTAAAAAACAAGGGTGTTGCCAACTCCCCAAAAGATTGTAACAATAATAAGCTCAGGGAGAATGATAAGGCTATGTGCTTGCCTAGTCCAAGGACAATGAAACCTCAAATTCTAAATAAACAACATTTCATTATCACGATAGAATTACCTGAGCAAGCATTTGATCAGCCTCATCAAAAACAAGAATCTTCAACCTTGTCACCCCAAGTTTCTTATAAGCCATCCACTTATTAATCGTGCCAGGGGTCCCAATAACCACTTGAGCCATAATCGGTGCCCGTTTCGCTATCGGCAAAGCATCACTACTGTCTGCTGGTATAGCACATTCTGAGCTAATCCCCATGTACTTTCCCATCTTTCGGAGAACTTCAGTATTCTGCCACACAACACAATAATCATCAAGCTACAACTAACACAGTCACAAATCACAATGTTCGATAACAGTGATTAACAAACGAATAAAAAAAGAGAGGAAAGTTCACCAATGCCGGTTTGTTTTAGAATCATCTATGGCCCAATGTTTTTTATCACATATGTCCCATTGATTTGTAAAAAATAAAAAAATCACGAGGAAAAGTTCGATAACAGTGATTAACAAACGAATAAAAAAAAACAAACAGGAAAGTTCACCGAAGCTGGTTTGCTTTAGAATCACCTATGACATATGTTCCATGGTTTGTAAAAGTAAAAAATCACGGGAGCAGATAAAAAAACATATACTTTTGCAAACCACACGAGTGATAAAAAATAATCAAAGGCATAGGTGATTTTGTAGTAAATGGTTTGTTTTAGAATTACCTATGCCTTGTGATTTTTTTTTATCACATATACCCATGTGGTTTGTGAAAAAAAAATTACAGCTGCATGTGTGATAAAAAACATAACTTTTTGCAAATAGACATATGTGATAAAAAAAACAACGGGATATAGGTGATTCTAGTAAACCACGCAGGGCATTGCTGAGCTTTTCCAAAAAAAAAAGAAGAAAAAATAAAAACTTCTAGGGCTCACGATCAGATATCCCTTTGGAGGGATATAGCTTTTCTTCCGGAAGTATGGGGCCACCAGCTATTGCATTCTTAGTTATGGGTTATTTTTTTTATTTTATTTTTGGTAATTACATGGGGCATAGCCCCACAAGACAAAAACAGAACCTAAAAGCAAACTACAAAGACAGCAAAAAACAGAAAGCGTAAAAGGCACTACTGTTAGCCATAGCAGATCGAACAGTAGTAACTAAACATCAGCTGGGACTTGTCCAGGATCAAGCAGGATTATATGGTAGAATAAGATTATCAAGCAGGATCAAGCAAGATTACTTGGTAAGATAGCTTAAAGCTTGAACAGAATCTGACTCCAAAGTAATGCTCTTCCAACCATAGTTATGGGTTATTTAATCCATGAAAGAATAAGATTATATGTCGATTTAAAAAAGCAATGTCTTAGAACCTTACCTGAATAGCCAACTCCCTGGTTGGGCAAATGCAGAAAGCTTGAGGAGCCTGCAACTTTGGATCAACTCGACTAAGCATACCAAGAAGGAAACACGTGGTTTTTCCGGAACCGTTATGCGCGTGTGCGACCAAATCCCTATTCGGAGGATTCAAGATCATAGGCAAGGTTACGGCTTGGATCTTACTAGGTTTATGGAACTTCATCTCCACGTAGAGTCCGTTCAAAAGCTCCGGTGAGAGATTCAGTTCTTCGAAGGTGGTAGCTGACGTGTACGGAGTGTCGCCGGACGAAACCTGCACATAAATTCAAAACCATAAACCGTCAATTTCTCGCCGAGAAAGAGAGAAAAGAGAAATCGGGAATGGGGATCAAACCAACCGCTTGGATGTTGGAGTCTTCAGGCTCGTCCAAGAACTTGGGAGAAGGCTTCTTGTTCTCGTCAATCGTTAATCCGAGGACGTTGAGCGACGAGGAAGCTGGCGCCGGCGGATGAGCATCGCTGGCGGAGGTGGTTTCGGCGGTGGATGGTTCTGCCATAGCAGTAGACGAGACGAGACCGAGTGAAGAAGAGTATTCAAAAAAGGAATTCGCAGTTTCAGAGGGAAGGAGAGGGTAATGGATTACTGTGAAGAGTAATTAAATAAAATAGACATATACTACTAATATATATAAAGAGACAGGGTGCTAATTTGGAAAGATTTTCTATGGATTGAAATTTTAAAGAATTGCAAAAAAAAATCTACTAATATTTAATTATGATTTTGAAGGATTGAAAAAAATCACTTAATATTTGATTAAGAATTTAAAAGATTATTTTAGAGTGCAGTCAAATCCGGTGGTATTCAACAAGTATTTTTTTTTTTTTTTTTGATAACAAGTATTCAACAAGTATTTTAAATAAAGAAAAAAAATCTTGTGATATCAAAATATATGACGATTTTAGTTAACTAAAAAAATAAATTTTTAAGCTACATTAAACCTTTTTTTCAAACAACAAATATTGTTTATCTTGAGTTAATGAACAAAACAACAAGATAGACATGACAGGCAGTTATCTAATTTGTGCCTCCTCAATTTTTTTCACGTATTTTATGATTTCTTACAGGACACAAATGAACACAATGGTTAACATTAAAAGCTGCTGGGAAAAAACTAAGTATAATGAACCGATTTCTGCCTCCTTTTTTTTTGTGAATAAAGATGAGAAAAAGGGTTAAGGATCTTTGCAACAAATGGAACTCCATTTGAAATATCACAACAACTATTGCTTAACCAACCAGACAGGTACGGAATTAAAGCAAGTAATACAGCAATTTGGAACTGAATCCAATTCCCTAATATATTGAATAACTAGTGCATACAAGGTTTTATATGTAGCACAAATCAGAAAATGACAGTGACAAGAAATAAATGTCAATGCAGGAAAAATAAGCTAGTGTGGAACACATTTGAGAGGTTCCACTCTCTCCCTATCCCAAAAGGGCCCAATCAACTCTTGAAGGTTGCAACTAACATCCTTTCATGCTCAGCACCCCTTCTTGAAGGTTGCAACTCTTTTAGAAGGCAGTAGAGTGGGTATTCCAATAATTGTGGCTTCTAATTATCTGTTCTTCCTGGCAAGTTAGGAGCAATTGTAGAGTGTCGAGCACCTACGTTGATGCCACCTTGGGAATTCTTGTTATCTTCAGATCCCTCCTTTCACTTCCATTGCTTGCCTGTCAAACACAACTCTTGAAAATCCTTAGTTAAAAAGGAACCTGAGATTTCTTTATCAATCATCCTATTAACTCATATAAGCAACAGATAACAAAAAGACTTGAACTATAAAACCATGGTTCAGACAAGTTTGAATGAAATTTGATATATAATTTGCAGTGAATCTCTTTAGACAAGTGAAATAGATCAAATTAATTTCAGGGCCTTGTTTGAAAAGCTTTCAACGTGATTTATATTGAGGAAATTCAAATATGGATAATCAGGTGATTTTAAATTTAACATATTCACTGGCGGTACAGATTTAAATGGATATCAGGAAATTGTAAGTATTAAAACATTTCAAAGATGTTTCATAATTAATTGATAATAGAAACCAGGGATTACGTCCCCATGTGTCAATATATTGGTAAGAAAAGCATATACTAGAATGAAAGGAGCAGAAAGAACCCATTACCATTGAGGATAATCACAGTGAAAAGTTCCATTTAGCTGTGCTTTAGCAGCATTCCATTCTTCTGAATATTTGAATGGTATGTGCGGTGCAGTATGATGTACCATGGTGAAAGTACTCATCTATGATTGTGAACAAAACAACAACTCTTAGATATAGGACTTTTTATTATAACTTCAAACTCATAGACACATGGCCAGAGTATTAATTACATCAAGAAAATTCAGATTTGGCCACAACACACAGTATTTAAAAATAAATAAACTACTAAAGATATTAAAGTTAGCAAGATTGCAACATAGAGTAACAAATGAAAGACCTGTAGAATGACAAAAGAAAAAAAGGCAAGCATGATACTGTAACTAAAGGTACAAATAGCTAGACTTTGCCTAAATAAGCTTAGGCTTACATTGCATGTAGGCCATAGCGGTGGAAATGAGCCTAGATGGTCATTTGATAATTGTTCATAATATTGGAAAATTCATGCTTGGATTGGTTAGTATTCTAGCATGTTGAACAATTAGTGAGTTGAATGACTGATTGTGTCCTTGTGATGTCTAGGATTGAGACATTTGGACCAACCGTGAGTGATCAATCATTGGAGCAAGCTATGGAGCTTGAATAGCTCATTGGAATTGGTAAGCTCATCCTTGTGTTGTGGTATGAATAGGATAGCTTGGATTGATGATGATGAGTTATCCTTGAATGCAATATGTTAATTGCATTACCCTTGTATAGGTGTATATTTGTAAAAGTGGATTGTTGAAACTGTTGGTGAAGAACAAAGGTCGACTGAAGCATTGAGGTAAGCCTTCGGACCTTGGGTGTAATTCCCTTGACTGTTCTACCAAGCCCTGAAAGGGTGGAGGTTGTGATTGTGTATATAAATGCAATAAAATAGTGTAATTCTTTGTTATACGTATGTGTATGCATTTGGTGTGGCATAGGATGGTGTTTCCCTATGTTGGTACGTTGCATGACGATGCGTAAATCATACATGGTAGTTAGCTGGCCAGTAGGACTATTTGCATTTGAGTTTCCTTAGGACAGCTTGAGAGCTCGAGGGATTTCTCCTGGAGATGTATTGCACTTTGCATAGATATGTATTTACTGCATTATTATTGTTATTGCTATTACACTGATATGGAACTGTGGGGTGGAGAGATGCTCCAAGGACCCCTGGTTTACTGGATATATTCGTATATCTCACCCCGTGTTGTGGGGACCCCCTTTCAGGTAAGGATGCTGCAGGAGCCTCTGGTGGCAAGTGGCCATATCTGGATTATGCATGAAATGTGGCATTCCTTTTGAGTTTATGCATGCCTTTGTAGTTGACATGTATAGGAATTTATTTTCAAAGCCTTTGGTCATTTGTATATCTTGATTCATTGGATGAACTTAGCCTATGCTCATGCCTTTGGTTACACCTCGTGTTTTAGCGCCCAGGGTGGGGTTAAGCGCCCAGGGTTGCGCGCTTGAGCGCCCTGGTCCGCGCTTGAGCGCCCTTAGCCACTGAAGGAGGAGATGCTTCTGACTCTGCGCGCTAAAACGTCCCAATGGGAGCTTAAGCGCCCAGGATAGCGCGCTTGAGCGCCCTGATGCGCGCTTAAGCGCCCATCCACACTGGAATGCCTGATGCTTACTGCCTCCGTGCGCTTAAGCGCCCAGATGGAGGCTTTAGCGCCCGATAGCGCGCGCTTGAGCGCCCGATAGCGCGCTTGAGCGCTCGATAGCGCGCTGAAGCGCCCGATAGCGCGCTGAAGCGCGCGGGGCCTGTGACCAACACTATCTTGTGTTTTAAAAATGGAAAATGAACATGATGTTAAGCTTAATTTATCTGTTTCCGCAAGGTAATATGGTTATGATCACGAAATTGGGTATTATAAGTTCGGTACGTTTTAAAATGAAAAATTTATCCGGATTTTAATTGAACCCATGTGATTGTAACTGCGCTTAATATCATAATGCGATGTTAACAAACCGGTTCTAGAACGGGGTGTTACACTTTATGGTATCAGAGCAGTTTCGTCGGGAATAACTGTTAGCTATTGTTGAGTATGCTTAGTGTTTGATGCTTTATAGTTGTTTTAGTACTCTGTATGATTATTGCATTTGTGATCACTAAGTGTGGGCCTGATCAACTCACTTCTTTGTGTAACATGTGTAGTGACATGACGAGGAACCGAAACAACCCCGGACCATCAAACACCAATGCTCAGCCAGAACCTGTTTTGGCTGCTCTTGTGAGGCCTAGAAGTGGCCGTGGGGCAACGGGCGTACAGCCTGATCCCGTAGCTGAAGCTCTTGCAGCTGTTCAGAGGGAGTTGGCTGCTAGCAGGCAAGCCAATGAAAATCTGATGAAAACAAATGAAGATTCGCGGACTGCTATGGCCGCAATGATGACCGAGTTGAGGACGTTGAGGGGTCCTAGGCCCGTGAACCGGCAACCCACTCCTCCTCCTCACACTGCTACGCCTTCTCCACCTCCTTCACAGGAAGAGGGTGGAGTGGGTAACAATGAGGGTGAGGGTAGTCACCACTCTGGGAGTCGGAGTCATCACACCGAGGTTCGTCAACCTCGAGTTGAAAATGTTGGTGATCATGAAGTGGAGGAAAGGAGATTGATGGCTTTCCGAAAACACAAACCTCCTTCTTTTAAGGGAGGTTATGAGCTAATGGCGGCTGCAAAATGGCTCCAAGCGATGGAGAAAATATTCAGGGTGATGAGATGCCCGGACGCAATGAAGTTGGCTTACTCTGTTTATATGCTGGAAGAGGAAGCGGAAGATTGGTGGACAAATACTGTGCAGCCATTAGAAGCTGAAGGTCGTGAGATCACATGGCGGTTGTTCGAGACATTGTTCTTGGACAACTACTTCCCTAGAGAGGCTAGGGAACAAAAACAGAACGAGTATAACGATCTCAAGCAAGGGTCGATGTCTATTGACCAATACTTCTCAAAATTCAATGAGTTGGTGAAATACGCCAACTATGGGCGAGCCTTACCCACCCCGGCTGAAATGACCTCCAAATTCCAATGGGGTCTTAATGAGAAGATGTCTCGGAAGATGTCAAATTGTGACATCCGAGAGTTCAGTCGGTTTGTAAACCAGTGTAGAAAGGTGGAAGAAGTGTATAAGGTGTCCCAAACCAAGAAGTCTTCTGAGGCCCAGGCACCTAGTTCCAATAAAGCAACGGGCTCAGGTTATTGGAAGAACAGGAAGGTGCAAGGCAAGAAGCTGAATGCGAATAAGCCCTTTGACTTGTTCAAAAAACCCGGTACTCAGAAGAATTTTGTTGATAGAGGACCTCCTCCCAAGTGCAAGGGATGTGGCAAAGAGCATAGGGGTCCATGTGCTACCGGTGAATTGATTTGTTTTAAATGTGGAAGATCCGGTCACTACTCCAGGCAGTGTCCTCAGAACGAAGCAAGGACTATGGCAGTTCAAGCTACTGCTGTTCCGGTCTCTGTTGTTCAACCTATGCTAGAGTCTCAGACGGTTGGTAGAGTATATACCATGGACCGTCAGCAATCGGAGAAGGCTCCGAATCTAGTGAAAGGTACAATTTACATTGATAATATGGATGTTGAAGTGTTGTTTGATTCAGGAGCTACACACTCCTGTATGTCTGATTTTATGGCCGTTGGGCTAAATTTGCAAATGTATGACATTCGCCCTCCAATGAAAGTGGTTACTGCTACTGGAGAGGAGTGTTATACATCCGTGTTGTGTAAAGATGTCGAATTCAAATATGAAGGCCGAGATTACGTGCTGGATTTTATTTGTTTACCTATGATCAGCCTTCAAGTTATCTTGGGTATGGACTGGTTGTCAAAGAACTGTGCTATGATAGACTGCTGTGGTAAAAGGATTGTGCTTGATGCTGATGATTCTGCTACTAGTTCTTCCCCATATCTATCTGTGTTGCAGGTTAGAAAGGCTTTGAGGGCCGGGGCATTGGGATATGTCTTTGTGGGGGGTTTAGTAGGCGGAAGTCATGAGGAGATTGGCACTATTTCCGTGGTGAGGGAGTTTGTGGATGTGTTTCCCGATGAAATTCCACAACTTCCGCCTCATAGAGAGATTGAGTTCACGATTGATCTGTTGCCTGGTGTGGGGCCTATCTCTCTGGCTCCGTATAGGATGTCACCACCGGAACTAGCCGAGTTAAAGAAGCATATTGAAGAGCTTTCGGCTAAGCAGTTTATCCGGCCTAGTGTGTCCCCGTGGGGAGCACCAGTCATATTTGTTAAGAAGAAGGACGGTAGCATGAGATTGTGCACTGATTACCGTCAGTTGAATAAGGTTACCATTAAGAACAAGTATCCTCTCCCTCGCATAGATGATTTGCTTGATCAGTTGAGGGGTGCTTGTGTTTTCTCAAAGATTGATTTGAGGTCGGGTTATCATCAAATCCGAATTAGGCAGGAAGATATTCCGAAGACTGCCTTCCGATCTAGATATGGACATTATGAGTATCAAGTAATTCCATTTGGACTCACTAATGCTCCTGCGGTGTTTATGGATTACATGAATCGCATATTTAAGCCGTTTCTGGATCAATTCGTGATTGTGTTTATTGATGATATCCTGATATATTCGAAGAGTAAGGAAGAGCATGAAGGTCACTTGAGAACTGTGTTGCAAATTCTCAGAGAGAAACAGTTATATGCAAAGCCTTCTAAATGTGAATTTTGGCTTTCTCAAGTGCAATTTCTGGGTCACGTTATCTCTGCTGATGGAGTAGCGGTTGATCCTAGCAAGATAGAGGCAGTTGTTGATTGGGAAAGACCCAAGACAGTAACAGAAATAAGAAGTTTTCTGGGTTTGGCTGGTTATTACCGGAGATTCATTAAAGAATTTTCAGCCATGGTGTTGCCATTGACCCGTTTGACCCGGAAGGATACTCCATTTGTTTGGACACAAGAATGTGAAGAATGCTTTCAGAGCCTTAAGGAGAAACTAACGACCGCTCCGGTGTTAGTACTTCCCGACCCGGAAGGTGAATTTGAGCTATACAGCGATGCGTCCAAGAAGGGATTGGGATGTGTGCTGATGCAAGATAGGCGGGTGGTAGCTTATGCATCGAGGCAATTGAAACCGCATGAAGAAAATTATCCAACCCATGACCTTGAGCTTGCTGCAATTGTTTTTGGGTTGAAACAGTGGAGGCATTTCTTGTATGGAATGCAATTTGCAATATTCAGCGATCACAAGAGTTTGAAATACTTGTTTGATCAGAAGGAGCTGAATATGAGACAACGACGGTGGACCGAGTTCCTAAAGGACTATGATTTCGAATTGAAATATCATCCTGGCAAGGCTAATGTTGTAGCTGATGCACTGAGCCGAAAATCCGTGAGTATATCAAGTATGATGATCAGAGATTATGATGTGATTGAGAGGTTCAGAGATATTCAATTATCTAAAATCTTTCCATGCAAAGTTTGTGGCTTTGAAATCACAAGCATTGAGAATGAACTGATGACCAGAATCAAAGAAGCCCAGCTGCAAAATGAAAGTGCTAAGCGACTAAAAGGTCAGAGTGGTGTATCCTGCAATGATGAGGGTGTACTACTATATCAGGGTCGTGTTGTTGTACCTAGGCAGTTGGCGGAGGAAGTGATGACAGAGGCTCATAAGGGTCATTTTACAGTTCATCCGGGAGCTACAAAGATGTATCAGGACCTAAAGATGAATTTCTGGTGGCCTGGTATGAAGAAAGATATTGCCGAATTTGTCTCTAAGTGTCTCATTTGTCAGAAGGTAAAGATTGAGCATCAAAAGCCTTCTGGTATGTTGCAACCTCTGGATGTTCCTGAATGGAAATGGGAGAGTATCTCCATGGATTTCGTAGTGGGATTGCCGCGAACACAGGCTAGTTATGATTCTATATGGGTGATTGTGGATAGATTGACAAAATCCGCACACTTTTTGCCAGTTCGGGTAGATTTCTCTGCGGAGAGATTGGCTAGGCTCTATGTGAAGGAGATTGTGAGGCTTCATGGGGTGCCTGAGAGCATTGTTAGTGATCGGGACCCGAAGTTCACTTCTCGCTTCTGGGGAGCATTGCAGGAGGCTCTTGGCACTCAGTTGAGACTGAGCACTGCTTATCACCCACAGACGGATGGTCAGACTGAGAGGACCATTCAGACGTTGGAGGATATGCTGAGGGCTTGCACCCTGGAGCAGGGTACTGCATGGGATCGATATCTCCCGCTGGTTGAGTTTTCATATAATAATAGTTTTCATGCTAGTCTGGGTATGGCTCCCTACGAGGCCTTGTATGGTCGCAGGTGTAGGACACCTACTTGTTGGTCAGAGGTTGGAGACACAGAGCGGTTTGGATTGGATTTTGTTCAGGAGACTACTGAGCAGATTAAAATGATTAAGGATCGTCTGAAAAGGGCTCAGGATCGTCAGAAAAGTTATTATGATCTCAAGCACCGGCCTCTAGAGTTTGAGGAGGGAGATCATGTGTTCCTGAAGCTGTCACCGGTTACGGGTGTGGGACGAGCCCTTGGAGTGAGGAAGCTGAGTCCGAGATTTATTGGACCCTATCAGATTCTTCGTAGGGTGGGACCGGTTGCCTACCAGCTTGCCTTACCTCCGCAATTGGCAAATTTGCATGATGTGTTTCATGTTTCTCAGCTGAGGAAATATGTAGCTGATCCTTCTCATGTGGTTCAACCTGATAATGTTGAAATCCGGGAGAATTTGAAGACTCCTGTTGGACCACTGAAGATACTCGAAAGAGATGAGAAGAAGCTGAGAAATAAATCTATTCCTATGGTGAAAGTCCAGTGGGAAGGAAGGACGCCTGAAGAGTCCACTTGGGAGCGGGAAGATGAGCTTCTCCGGCAATATCCTGAGTTTAAGGACAGGTACGTTCTTGATTTTGCGGACAAAATCGCTAAAAGGTGGGGTGATTATAATAGCCCAACTTAATTAATTAGTAAATCTAGTGTAATTAATTAATTAAACATGTTTTAGTGAGTGAAATTAAGTATAAGGCTTAATTAAATGAATCTGAGTCACTTTGGAGTTAAAAAGTGTACTCAGTGAAAATTAAGGGGTATAAATGGGTACTGACGAAAGTGCCCAAAATATAAAAATAAAAATAGTAATATTCCTAGAATAATATTCCAGACTTTTGGGTAAAGTTTGGTAATTATTGGAGTTAAATAGATAGACGAACCAATACCCACATGTTACCACTTAACCAATGTTAAGTGATAAAACACCAAAAAGAACCCCCCATTTCCCCCAGCAACCCGTCGAACCAGAAGAGAAGAAAGGAGAGGGAGAAGAAGGGAGAAGAAAGGGAGAGAGAGAGAGAGAGAGAGAGGAAACCTTAACCGATTTGAGTGATTCAAAAGCCTAAATCGCTTAGAATCTCCTCCTCTTTCATAATCCTTGCTTTGTTTTGAGTGGGGAGCATTGTGGAGAGGGATATTGCCTCTCAAAAATTCGGCCATTGGTGAGATTTTGGAGTTTTGGTGGCTTCTACCTCCATGGGAGCTTGAGGAGCACTCACATCATTGTTGTGCAACCATTGGTGGTAAGATTTAAACCCTTGAACCTTATTTTCATGGAAAATTTCATGAGTAGGGTTTTGTGAATAGTAAAGTGGGAATTTTAGAAATTGTGAGTAAGTTGACTATGTTCTAGGAAGATTTAAGCTTAGAGCATGTTGTGAAAAATGCTAGGAACGACATTTAATCGGTGGAAATGAGCCTAGATGGTCATTTGATAATTGTTCATAATATTGGAAAATTCATGCTTGGATTGGTTAGTATTCTAGCATGTTGAACAATTAGTGAGTTGAATGATTGATTGTGTCCTTGTGATGTCTAGGATTGAGACATTTGGACCAACCGTGAGTGATCAATCATTGGAGCAAGCTATGGAGCTTGAATAGCTCATTGGAATTGGTAAGCTCATCCTTGTGTTGTGGTATGAATAGGATAGCTTGGATTGATGATGATGAGTTATCCTTGAATGCAATATGTTAATTGCATTACCCTTGTATAGGTGTATATTTGTAAAAGTGGATTGCTGAAACTGTTGGTGAAGAACAAAGGTCGACTGAAGCATTGAGGTAAGCCTTCGGACCTTGGGTGTAATTCCCTTGACTGTTCTACCAAGCCCTGAAAGGGTGGAGGTTGTGATTGTGTATATAAATGCAATAAAATAGTGTAATGCTTTGTTATACGTATGTGTATGCATTTGGTGTGGCATAGGATGGTGTTTCCCTATGTTGGTATGTTGCATGACGATGCGTAAATCATACATGGTAGTTAGCTGGCCAGTAGGACTATTTGCATCTGAGTTTCCTTAGGACAGCTTGAGAGCTCGAGGGATTTCTCCTGGAGATGTATTGCACTTTGCATAGATATGTATTTACTGCATTATTATTGTTATTGCTATTACACTGATATGGAACTGTGGGGTGGAGAGATGCTCCAAGGACCCCTGGTTTACTGGATATATTCGTATATCTCACCCCGTGTTGTGGGGACCCCCTTTCAGGTAAGGATGCTGCAGGAGCCTCTGGTGGCAAGTGGCCATATCTGGATTATGCATGAAATGTGGCATTCCTTTTGAGTTTATGCATGCCTTTGTAGTTGACATGTATAGGAATTTATTTTCAAAGCCTTTGGTCATTTGTATATCTTGATTCATTGGATGAACTTAGCCTATGCTCATGCCTTTGGTTACACCTTTTGTTGATGGGAGCCAAGGGAATGATCATAGTGTTTTGTAAGCTAAGTTCTATGATTTGTAAATGATATGTAATGTAAATGATGCCTACTTGAAATTCAATATATGCATGCTCAAGCGCCCTGGCTTGCGCGCTGGAGCGCCCTGGCTTGCGCTTAAGCGCCCTTTGCTGCAGAAAGTTGGGATGCTTACTGTCCCCTCGTGTTTTAGCGCCCAGGGTGGGGCTTAAGCGCCCAGGGTTGCGCGCTTGAGCGCCCTGGTCCGCGCTTGAGCGCCCTTAGCCACTGAAGGAGGAGATGCTTCTGACTCTGCGCGCTAAAACGTCCCAATGGGAGCTTAAGCGCCCAGGATAGCGCGCTTGAGCGCCCTGATGCGCGCTTAAGCGCCCATCCACACTGGAATGCCTGATGCTTACTGCCTCCGTGCGCTTAAGCGCCCAGATGGAGGCTTGAGCGCCCGATAGCGCGCGCTGAAGCGCGCGGGGCCTGTGACCAACACTATCTTGTGTTGCTTCAAATTGTCCTAACTTGGGCTACAGTGCTCCGATTTGAGCGCGGTTTGAAGCCACGCATAGCTAATGAAGAAACCTACAATATAGTAGAGGTTGTGAACTAAATAAGAAGTAAATTAATGGTTTAAAAATGGAAAATGAACATGATGTTAAGCTTAATTTATCTGTTTCCGCAAGGTAATATGGTTATGATCACGAAATTGGGTATTATAAGTTCGGTACGTTTTAAAATGAAAAATTTATCCGGATTTTAATTGAACCCATGTGATTGTAACTGCGCTTAATATCATAATGCGATGTTAACAAACCGGTTCTAGAACGGGGTGTTACACTACAGAAGGAGGTAACAATGAGGATGATGCTGAGTCTCAATCTGAAGAGGATGAAGATAATGAAAGTGCTTCAGAAAAGTCCTATTGTTCATATTTGCATTACATGT
>NW_026896895.1:0-26048 GCF_033153095.1 Gastrolobium bilobum
TTTTGTTTTTCTTTCTATCTCTATTGGAGAGAGAAAAAAGAAAAAATAAAAGAAAAAATAAATAAAAGTGTTGCATTCTCATTAGAAGGACCACAAATACGGGGATCATAATAAATTTTTCCACTTTGTGCTATCTTTTCCCCTTTTTGTGTGCTTTATTTTTTCTGTACCATTTCTTTTCTTTTCTTTTTCTTTCTCTCTCTATTGGAGAGAGAAGAAAAGAATAATAAAATAAATACAAGTGTTGCATTCTTATTGGAAGGACCACAAATACGGGGATGTTAATAAATTTTTCCACATTGTGCTATCTTTTGCCCATTTGTGTGCTTTTTTTTTTTTCTGTACCATTTCTTTTCTTTTCTCTTTCTTTCTCTCTCTATTGGAGAGAGAAAAAAAGAAAAAAAAACATAAATACAAGTGTTGCATTCTTATTGGAAGGACCACAAATACGGGGATCATAATAAATTTTTCCAATTTGTGCTATCTTTTCCACTTTTTGTGTGCTTTCTTTTTTCTGTACCATTTCTTTTTTTTTCTTTCTCTCTCTATTGGAGAGAGAAAAAAAGAAAAAAATAAATACAAGTGTTGCATTCTTATTGGAAGGACCACAAATACGGGGATCATAATAAATTTTTCCACTTTGTGCTATCTTTTCCCCTTTTTGTGTGCTTTATTTTTTCTGTACCATTTCTTTTCTTTTGTTTTTCTTTTTCTCTCTATTGGAGAGAGAAAAAAAGAAAAAAAATAAATACAAGTGTTGCATTCTTATTGGAAGGACCACAAATACGGGGATGATAATACATTTTTCCACTTTGTGCTATCTTTTCCCCTTTTTGTGTGCTTTATTTTTTCTGTACCATTTCTTTTTTTTCTTTCTCTCTCTATTGGAGAGAAAAAAATAGAAAAATAAATAAATACAAGTGTTGCATTCTTAGTGGAAGGACCACAAATACGGGGATCATAATAAATTTTTCCACTTTGTGCTATATTTTCCCCTTTTTGTGTGTTTTTATTTTTTCTGTACCATTTCTTTTCTTTTCTTTTCTTTTCTTTTCTTTCTCTCTCTATTGGAGAGAGAAAAAAATAAAAAAATAAAAAATAAATAAAAACAAGTGTTGCATTCTTATTAGGACCACAAATACGGGGATCATAATAAATTTTTCCACTTTGCATTCTTATTGGAAGGACCACAAATACGGGGATCACAATAAATTTTTTCACTTTGTGCTATATTTTCCCCTTTTTGTGTGTTTTTATTTTTTCTGTACAATTTCTTTTCTTTTGTTTTTCTTTCTATCTCTATTGGAGAGAGAAAAAAAGAAAAAATAAAAGAAAAAATAAATAAAAGTGTTGCATTCTCATTAGAAGGACCACAAATACGGGGATCGTAATAAATTTTTCCACTTTGTGCTATCTTTTCCCCTTCTTGTGTGCTTTATTTTTTCTGTACCATTTCTTTTTTTTCTTTCTCTCTATTGGAGAGAGAAAAAAAGAAAAAAAAAGAAATACAAGTGTTGCATTTTTATTGGAAGGACCACAAATACGGGGATCATAATAAATTTTTCCACTTTGTGCTATCTTTTCCCTTTTTTGTGTGCTTTATTTTTTCTGTACCATTTCTTTTCTTTTGTTTTTCTTTTTATCTCTATTGGAGAGAGAAAAAAAGAAAAAATAAAAGAAAAAATAAATACAAGTGTTGCATTCTTATTAGAAGTACCACAAATACAGGGATCATAATAACTTTTTCCACTTTGTGCTATCTTTTCCCCTTTTTGTGTGCTTTATTTTTTCTGTACCATTTCTTTTTTTTCTTTCTCTCTATTGGAGAGAGAAAAAAAGAAAATAATAATAAATACAAGTATTGCATTCTTATTGGAAGGACCACTAATACGGGGATGTTAATAAATTTTTCCACTTTGTGCTATGATTTCCCCTTTTTGTGTGCTTTATTTTTTCTGTACCATTTCTTTTTTTTCTTTCTCTCCTTATTGGAGAGAGAAAAAAAGAAAAAAAGAAAAAATAAATAAATACAATTGTTGCATTGTTATTGGAAGGACCACAAATACGGGGATCATAATAAATTTTTCCACTTTGTGCTTTATTTTCCCCTTTTTGTGTGTTTTTATTTTTTCTGTACCATTTCTTTTTTTTTTCTGTCTCTCTATTGGAGAGAAAAAAAAAAGAAAAAGAAAATAAATACAAGTGTTGCATTCTTATTGGAAGGACCACAAATACGGGGATCATAATAAATTTTTCCACTTTGTGCTATCTTTTCCCTTTTTTGTGTGCTTTATTTTTTCTGTACCATTTCTTTTCTTTTGTTTTTCTTTCTTTCTCTATTGGAGAGAAAAAGAAAAAATAAAAGAAAAAATAAATACAAGTGTTGCATTCTTATTGGAAGGACCACAAATACGGGGATGATAATACATTTTTCCACTTTGTGCTATCTTTTCCCCTTTTTGTGTGCTTTATTTTTTCTGTACCATTTCTTTTTTTTTTTCTTTCTCTCTCTATTGGAGAGAGAAAAAAAGCAAAAAAAATAAATACAAGTGTTGCATTCTTATTGGAAGGACCACAAATACGGGGATGATAATACATTTTTCCACTTTGTGCTATCTTTTCCCCTTCTTGTGTGCTTTATTTTTTCTGTACCATTTCTTTTTTTTTCTTCCTCTCTCTATTGGAGAGAGAAAAAAGAAAAAAAGAAAAAAAAAATAAATAAAAGTGTTGCATTCTTATTGGAAGGACCACAAATACGGGGATGATAATAAATTTTTCCACTTTGTGCTACTTTTTCCCCTTTTTGTGTGCTTTATTTTTTCTGTACCATTTCTTTTTTTTCTTTCTCTCTCTATTGGACAGAGAAAAAAAGCAAAAAAAATAAATACAAGTGTTGCATTCTTATTGGAAGGACCACAAATACGGGGATGATAATACATTTTTCCACTTTGTGCTATCTTTTCCCCTTCTTGTGTGCTTTATTTTTTCTGTACCATTTCTATTTTTCTTTCTCTCTCTATTGGAGAGAGAAAAAAAAGAAAAAAAATAAATACAAGTGTTGCATTCTTATTGGAAGGACCACAAATACGGGGATCATAATAAATTTTTCCACTTTGTGCTATCTTTTCCCCTTTTTGTGTGCTTTATTTTTTCTGTACCATTTCTTTTCTTTTGTTTTTCTTTTTATCTCTATTGGAGAGAGAAAAAAAGAAAAAAAAATAAATACAAGTGTTGCATTCTTATTAGAAGTACCACAAATACGGGGATCATAATAACTTTTTCCACTTTGTGCTATCTTTTCCCCTTTTTGTGTGCTTTATTTTTTCTGTACCATTTTTTTTCTTTTCTTTTTCTTTCTCTCTCTATTGGAGAGAGAAAAAAAGAAAATAATAATAAATACAAGTATTGCATTCTTATTGGAAGGACCACAAATACGGGGATGTTAATAAATTTTTCCACTTTGTGCTATGATTTCCCCTTTTTGTGTGCTTTATTTTTTCTGTACCATTTCTTTTTTCCTGTCTCTCCTTATTGGAGAGAGAAAAAAAGAAAAAAAGAAAAAATAATTAAATACAATTGTTGCATTGTTATTGGAAGGACCACAAATACGGGGATCATAATAAATTTTTCCACTTTGTGCTATATTTTCCCTTTTTTGTGTGTTTTTATTTTTTCTGTACCATTTTTTTCTTTTTTCTTTTTTCTCTCTCTATTGGAGAGAGAAAAAAAAAGAAAAAAAAAAGAAATACAAGTGTTGTATTCTTATTGGAAGGACCACAAATACGGGGATCATAATAAATTTTTCCACTTTGTGCTATCTTTTCCCCTTTTTGTGTGTTTTATTTTTTCTTTACCATTTCTTTTTTTTCTTTCTCTTTCTATTGGACAAACAAACTAAGAAAAAAAAGAAAAAATAAATAAATACAAGTATTGCATTATTATTGGAAGGACCACAAATACGGGGATTATAATAAATTTTTCCACTTTGTGCTATCTTTTCCCCTTTTTGTGTACTTTATTTTTTCTGTACCATTTCTTTTCTTTTGTTTTTCTTTCTATCTCTATTGGAGAGAGAAAAAAAGAAAAAAATAAAAGAAAAAATAAATACAAGTGTTGCATTCTCATTAGAAGGACCACAAATACGGGGATCATAATAAATTTTTTCACTTTGTGCTATCTTTTCCCCTTTTTGTGTGCTTTATTTTTTCTGTACCATTTCTTTTCTTTTCTTTTTCTTTCTCTCTCTATTGGAGAGAGAAAAAAAGAATAATAAAATAAATACAAGTGTTGCATTCTTATTGGAAGGACCACAAATACGGGGATCATAATAAATTTTTCCAATTTGTGCTATTTTTTCCCCTTTTTGTGTGCTTTATTTTTTCTGTACCATTTCTTTTTTTTCTTTCTCTCTCTCTATTGCAGAGACAAAAAAGAAAAAAATTAAATACAAGTGTTGCATTCTTATTGGAAGGACCACAAATACGGGGATCTTAATAAATTTTTCCACTTTGTGCTATCTTTTCCCCTTTTATGTGGGCTTTATTTTTTCTGTACCATTTCTTTTTTTTCTTTCTCTCTCTATTGGAGAGAAAAAAATAGAAAAAAAATAAATACAAGTGTTGTATTCTTAGGGGAAGGACCACAAATACGGGGATCATAATAAATTTTTCCACTTTATGCTATATTTTCCCATTTTTGTACCATTTCTTTTCTTTTCTTTTCTTTTCTTTCTCTCTCTCTATTGGAGAGAGAAAAAAATAAAAAATAAATAAATACAAGTGTTGCATTCTTATTGGAAGGACCACAAATACGGGGATCATAATAAATTTTTCCACTTTGTGCTATCTTTTCCCCTTTTTGTGTGCTTTATTTTTTCTGTACCATTTCTCTTTTTTCTTTCTCTCTCTATTGGAGAGAAAAAAATAGAAAAAAAATAAATACAAGTGTTGCATTCTTAGTGGAAGGACCACAAATACGGGGATCATAATAAATTTTTCCACTTTGTGCTATATTTTCCCTTTTTTGTGTGTTTTTATTTTTTCTGTACCATTTCTTTTCTTTTCTTTTCTTTCTCTCTCTCTATTGGAGAGAGAAAAAAATAAAAAATAAATAAATACAAGTGTTGCATTCTTATTGGAAGGACCACAAATACGGGGATCATAATATATTTTTCCACTTTGTGCTATCTTTTCCCCTTTTTGTGTGCTTTATTTTTTCTGTACCATTTCTTTTCTTTTCTTTTTCTTTCTCTCTCTATTGGAGAGAGAAAAAAAGAATAATAAAATAAATACAAGTGTTGCATTCTTATTGGAAGGACCACAAATACGGGGATGTTAATAAATTTTTCCACATTGTGCTATCTTTTGCCCATTTGTGTGCTTTTTTTTTCTGTACCATTTCTTTTCTTTTCTTTTTCTTTCTCTCTCTATTGGAGAGAGAGAAAAAAAAGAAATACAAGTGTTGCATTCTTATTGGAAGGACCACAAATACGGGGATCATAATAAATTTTTCCAATTTGTGCTATTTTTTCCCCTTTTTGTGTGCTTTATTTTTTCTGTACCATTTCTTTTTTTTCTTTCTCTCTCTCTATTGCAGAGAGAAAAAAGAAAAAAATTAAATACAAGTGTTGCATTCTTATTGGAAGGACCACAAATACGGGGATCTTAATAAATTTTTCCACTTTGTGCTATCTTTTCCCCTTTTTGTGTGCTTTATTTTTTCTGTACCATTTCTTTTTTTTCTTTCTCTCTCTATTGGATAGAAAAAAATAGAAAAAAAATAAATACAAGTGTTGCATTCTTAGTGGAAGGACCACAAATACGGGGATCATAATAAATTTTTCCACTTTGTGCTATATTTTCCCTTTTTTGTGTGTTTTTATTTTTTCTGTACCATTTCTTTTCTTTTCTTTTCTTTCTCTCTCTCTATTGGAGAGAGAAAAAAATAAAAAATAAATAAATACAAGTGTTGCATTCTTATTGGAAGGACCACAAATACGAGGATCATAATAAATTTTTCCACTTTGTGCTATCTTTTCCCCTTTTTGTGTGCTTTATTTTTTCTGTACCATTTCTTTTTTTTCTTTCTCTCTCTATTGGAGAGAAAAAAAAAGAAAAAAAATAAATACAAGTGTTGCATTCTTAGTGGAAGGACCACAAATACGGGGATCATAATAAATTTTTCCACTTTGTGCTATATTTTCCCTTTTTTGTGTGTTTTTATTTTTTCTGTACCATTTCTTTTCTTTTCTTTTCTTTCTCTCTCTATTGGAGAGAGAAAAAAATAAAAAATAAATAAATACAAGTGTTGCATTCTTATTGGAAGGACCACAAATACGGGGATCATAATAAATTTTTGCACTTTGTGCTATCTTTTCCCCTTTTTGTGTGCTTTATTTTTTCTGTACCATTTCTCTTTTTTCTTTCTCTCTCTATTGGAGAGAAAAAAATAGAAAAAAAATAAATACAAGTGTTGCATTCTTAGTGGAAGGACCACAAATACGGGGATCATAATAAATTTTTCCACTTTGTGCTATATTTTCCCTTTTTTGTGTGTTTTTATTTTTTCTGTACCATTTCTTTTCTTTTCTTTTCTTTCTCTCTCTCTATTGGAGAGAGAAAAAAATAAAAAAATAAAAAATAAATAAATACAAGTGTTGCATTCTTATTGGAAGGACCACAAATACGGGGATCATAATATATTTTTCCACTTTGTGCTATCTTTTCCCCTTTTTGTGTGCTTTATTTTTTCTGTACCATTTCTTTTCTTTTCTTTTTCTTTCTCTCTCTATTGGAGAGAGAAAAAAAGAATAATAAAATAAATACAAGTGTTGCATTCTTATTGGAAGGACCACAAATACGGGGATGTTAATAAATTTTTCCACATTGTGCTATCTTTTGCCCATTTGTGTGCTTTTTTTTTCTGTACCATTTCTTTTCTTTTCTTTTTCTTTCTCTCTCTATTGGAGAGAGAGAAAAAAAAGAAATACAAGTGTTGCATTCTTATTGGAAGGACCACAAATACGGGGATCATAATAAATTTTTCCAATTTGTGCTATTTTTTCCCCTTTTTGTGTGCTTTATTTTTTCTGTACCATTTCTTTTTTTTCTTTCTCTCTCTCTATTGCAGAGAGAAAAAAGAAAAAAATTAAATACAAGTGTTGCATTCTTATTGGAAGGACCACAAATACGGGGATCTTAATAAATTTTTCCACTTTGTGCTATCTTTTTCCCTTTTTGTGTGCTTTATTTTTTCTGTACCATTTCTTTTTTTTCTTTCTCTCTCTATTGGATAGAAAAAAATAGAAAAAAAATAAATACAAGTGTTGCATTCTTAGTGGAAGGACCACAAATACGGGGATCATAATAAATTTTTCCACTTTGTGCTATATTTTCCCTTTTTTGTGTGTTTTTATTTTTTCTGTACCATTTCTTTTCTTTTCTTTTCTTTCTCTCTCTCTATTGGAGAGAGAAAAAAATAAAAAATAAATAAATACAAGTGTTGCATTCTTATTGGAAGGACCACAAATACGAGGATCATAATAAATTTTTCCACTTTGTGTTATCTTTTCCCCTTTTTGTGTGCTTTATTTTTTCTGTACCATTTCTTTTTTTTCTTTCTCTCTCTATTGGAGAGAAAAAAATAGAAAAAAAATAAATACAAGTGTTGCATTCTTAGTGGAAGGACCACAAATACGGGGATCATAATAAATTTTTCCACTTTGTGCTATATTTTCCCTTTTTTGTGTGTTTTTATTTTTTCTGTACCATTTCTTTTCTTTTCTTTTCTTTCTCTCTCTCTATTGGAGAGAGAAAAAAATAAAAAATAAATAAATACAAGTGTTGCATTCTTATTGGAAGGACCACAAATACGGGGATCATAATAAATTTTTCCACTTTGTGCTATCTTTTCCCCTTTTTGTGTGCTTTATTTTTTCTGTACCATTTCTTTTCTTTTCTTTTTCTTTCTCTCTCTATTGGAGAGAGAAAAAAAGAATAATAAAATAAATACAAGTGTTGCATTCTTATTGGAAGGACCACAAATACGGGGATGTTAATAAATTTTTCCACATTGTGCTATCTTTTGCCCATTTGTGTGCTTTTTTTTTCTGTACCATTTCTTTTTTTTCTTTTTCTTTCTCTCTCTATTGGAGAGAGAAAAAAAGAAAAAAGAAATACAAGTGTTGCATTCTTATTGGAAGGACCACAAATACGGGGATCATAATAAATTTTTCCAATTTGTGCTATTTTTTCCCCTTTTTGTGTGCTTTATTTTTTCTGTACCATTTCTTTTTTTTCTTTCTCTCTCTCTATTGCAGAGAGAAAAAAGAAAAAAATTAAATACAAGTGTTGCATTCTTATTGGAAGGACCACAAATACGGGGATCTTAATAAATTTTTCCACTTTGTGCTATCTTTTCCCCTTTTTGTGTGCTTTATTTTTTCTGTACCATTTCTTTTTTTTCTTTCTCTCTCTATTGGAGAGAAAAAAATAGAAAAAAAATAAATACAAGTGTTGCATTCTTAGTGGAAGGACCACAAATACGGGGATCATAATAAATTTTTCCACTTTGTGCTATATTTTCCCTTTTTTGTGTGTTTTTATTTTTTCTGTACCATTTCTTTTCTGTTCTTTTCTTTCTCTCTCTCTATTGGAGAGAGAAAAAAATAAAAAATAAATAAATACAAGTGTTGCATTCTTATTGGAAGGACCACAAATACGAGGATCATAATAAATTTTTCCACTTTGTGCTATCTTTTCCCCTTTTTGTGTGCTTTATTTTTTCTGTACCATTTCTTTTTTTCTTTCTCTCTCTATTGGAGAGAAAAAAATAGAAAAAAAATAAATACAAGTGTTGCATTCTTAGTGGAAGGACCACAAATACGGGGATCATAATAAATTTTTCCACTTTGTGCTATATTTTCCCTTTTTTGTGTGTTTTTATTTTTTCTGTACCATTTCTTTTCTTTTCTTTTCTTTCTCTCTCTCTCTATTGGAGAGAGAAAAAAATAAAAAATAAATAAATACAAGTGTTGCATTCTTATTGGAAGGACCACAAATACGGGGATCATAATAAATTTTTCCACTTTGTGCTATCTTTTCCCCTTTTTGTGTGCTTTATTTTTTCTGTACCATTTCTTTTCTTTTCTTTTTCTTTCTTTCTCTATTGGAGAGAGAAAAAAAGAAAAAAGAAATACAAGTGTTGCATTCTTAGTGGAAGGACCACAAATACGGGGATCATAATAAATTTTTCCACTTTGTGCTATATTTTCCCTTTTTTGTGTGTTTTTATTTTTTCTGTACCATTTCTTTTCTTTTCTTTTCTTTCTCTCTCTCTATTGGAGAGAGAAAAAAATAAAAAATAAATAAATACAAGTGTTGCATTCTTATTGGAAGGACCACAAATACGAGGATCATAATAAATTTTTCCACTTTGTGCTATCTTTTCCCCTTTTTGTGTGCTTTATTTTTTCTGTACCATTTCTTTTTTTTCTTTCTCTCTCTATTGGAGAGAAAAAAATAGAAAAAAAATAAATACAAGTGTTGCATTCTTAGTGGAAGGACCACAAATACGGGGATCATAATAAATTTTTCCACTTTGTGCTATATTTTCCCTTTTTTGTGTGTTTTTATTTTTTCTGTACCATTTCTTTTCTTTTCTTTTCTTTCTCTCTCTCTATTGGAGAGAGAAAAAAATAAAAAATAAATAAATACAAGTGTTGCATTCTTATTGGAAGGACCACAAATACGGGGATCATAATAAATTTTTCCACTTTGTGCTATCTTTTCCCCTTTTTGTGTGCTTTATTTTTTCTGTACCATTTCTTTTCTTTTCTTTTTCTTTCTCTCTCTATTGGAGAGAGAAACAAAGAATAATAAAATAAATACAAGTGTTGCATTCTTATTGGAAGGACCACAAATACGGGGATGTTAATAAATTTTTCCACATTGTGCTATCTTTTGCCCATTTGTGTGCTTTTTTTTTCTGTACCATTTCTTTTTTTTTCTTTTTTTTCTCTCTCTATTGGAGAGAAAAAAAAAGAAAAAAGAAATACAAGTGTTGCATTCTTATTGGAAGGACCACAAATACGGGGATCATAATAAATTTTTCCAATTTGTGCTATCTTTTCCCCTTTTTGTGTGCTTTATTTTTTCTGTACCATTTCTTTTTTTTTCTTTCTCTCTCTATTGCAGAGAGAAAAAAGAAAAAAAAAATAAATACAAGTGTTGCATTCTTATTGGAAGGACCACAAATACGGGGATCATAATAAATTTTTCCACTTTGTGCTATCTTTTCCCCTTTTGTGTGCTTTATTTTTTCTGTACCATTTCTTTTTTTTCTTTCTCTCTCTATTGGAGAGAAAAAAATAGAAAAAAAATAAATACAAGTGTTGCATTCTTAGTGGAAGGACCACAAATACGGGGATCATAATAAATTTTTCCACTTTGTGCTATATTTTCCCTTTTTTGTGTGTTTTTATTTTTTCTGTACCATTTCTTTTCTTTTCTTTCTCTCTCTCTATTGGAGAGAGAAAAAAATAAAAAATAAATAAATACAAGTGTTGCATTCTTATTGGAAGGACCACAAATACGGGGATCATAATAAATTTTTCCACTTTGTGCTATCTTTTCCCCTTTTTGTGTGCTTTATTTTTTCTGTACCATTTCTTTTCTTTTCTTTTTCTTTCTCTCTCTATTGGAGAGAAAAAAAAAAGAATAATAAAATAAATACAAGTGTTGCATTCTTATTGGAAGGACCACAAATACGGGGATGTTAATAAATTTTTCCACATTGTGCTATCTTTTGCCCATTTGTGTGCTTTTTTTTTCTGTACCATTTCTTTTCTTTTCTTTTTCTTTCTCTCTCTATTGGAGAGAGAAAAAAAGAAAAAAGAAATACAAGTGTTGCATTCTTATTGGAAGGACCACAAATACGGGGATCATAATAAATTTTTCCAATTTGTGCTATTTTTTCCCCTTTTTGTGTGCTTTATTTTTTCTGTACCATTTCTTTTTTTTTCTTTCTCTCTCTCTATTGCAGAGAGAAAAAAGAAAAAAATTAAATACAAGTGTTGCATTCTTATTGGAAGGACCACAAATACGGGGATCTTAATAAATTTTTCCACTTTGTGCTATCTTTTCCCCTTTTTGTGTGCTTTATTTTTTCTGTATCATTTCTTTTTTTTTCTTTCTATATCTATTGGAGAGAGAAAAAAATAAAAAAAAAATAAATACAAGTGTTGCATTCTTAGTGGAAGGACCACAAATACGGGGATCATAATAAATTTTTCCACTTTGTGCTATATTTTCCCTTTTTTGTGTGTTTTTATTTTTTCTGTACCATTTCTTTTCTTTTCTTTTCTTTCTCTCTCTCTATTGGAGAGAGAAAAAAATAAAAAATAAATAAATACAAGTGTTGCATTTTTATTGGAAGGACCACAAATACGGGGATCATAATAAATTTTTCCACTTTGTGCTATCTTTTCCTCTTTTTGTGTGCTTTATTTTATCTGTACCATTTCTTTTTTTCTTTCTCTCTCTATTGGACAGAGAAAAAAAGAAAAAAAAAGAAAAAAAAATAAATACAAGTGTTGCATTCTTAATGGAAGGACCACAAATACGGGGATCATAATAAATTTTTCCACTTTGTGCTATCTTTTCCCCTTTTTGTGTGCTTTATTTTTTCTGTACCATTTCTTTTCTTTTGTTTTTCTTTCTATCTCTATTGGAGAGAGAAAAAAAGAAAAAATAAAAGAAAAAATAAATACAAGTGTTGCATTCTCATTAGAAGGACCACAAATACGGGGATCATAATAAATTTTTCCACTTTGTGCTATCTTTTCCCCTTTTTGTGTGCTTTATTTTTTCTGTACCATTTCTTTTCTTTTCTTTTTCTTTCTCTTTCTATTGGAGAGAGAAAAAAAGAAAAAAGAAATACAAGTGTTGCGTTCTTTTTGGAAGGACCACAAATACGGGGACATAATAAATTTTTGCTCTTTGTGCTATATTTTCCCCTTTTTGTGTGTTTTTATTTTTTCTGTACCATTTCTTTTCTTTTCTTTTCTTTCTTTCTCTCTATTGGAGAGAGAAAAAAATTAAAAATAAATAAATACACGTATTGCATTCTTATTGGAAGGACCACAAATACGGGGATCATAATAAATTTTTCCACTTTGTGCTATCTTTTCCCCTTTTTGTGCGCTTTATTTTTCTGTACCATTTCGTTTTTTTCTTTCTCTCTATTGGACAGAGAAAAAAAGCAAAAAAAATAAATACAAGTGTTGCATTCTTATTCGAAGGACCACAAATACGGGGATGATAATACATTTTTCCACTTTGTGCTATCTTTTCCCCTTCTTATGTGCTTTATTTTTTCTGTACCATTTCTTTTTTTTCTTTCTCTCTATTGGAGAGAGAAAAAAAGAAAAAAAAATAAATACAAGTGTTGCATTCTTATTGGAAGGACCACAAATACGGGGATCTTAATAAATTTTTCCACTTTGTGCTATCTTTTCCCCTTTTTGTGTGCTTTATTTTTTCTGTACCATTTCTTTTTTTTCTTTCTCTCTCTATTGAAGAGAGAAAAAAAGAAAAAAAATAAATACAAGTGTTGCATTCTTAGTGGAAGGACCACAAATACGGGGATCATAATAAATTTTTCCACTTTGTGCTATATTTTCCCCTTTTTGTGTGTTTTTATTTTTTCTGTACCATTTCTTTTCTTTTCTTTTCTTTCTCTCTCTCTATTGGAGAGAGAAAAAAATTAAAAATAAATAAATACAAGTTTGCATTCTTATTGGAAGGACCACAAATACGGGGATCATAATAAATTTTTCCACTTTGTGCTATCTTTTCCTCTTTTTGTGTGCTTTATTTTATCTGTACCATTTCTTTTTTTCTTTCTCTCTCTATTGGACAGAGAAAAAAAGAAAAAAAAAGAAAAAAAAATAAATACAAGTGTTGCATTCTTAATGGAAGGACCACAAATACGGGGATCATAATAAATTTTTCCACTTTGTGCTATCTTTTCCCCTTTTTGTGTGCTTTATTTTTTCTGTACCATTTCTTTTCTTTTGTTTTTCTTTCTATCTCTATTGGAGAGAGAAAAAAAGAAAAAATAAAAGAAAAAATAAATACAAGTGTTGCATTCTCATTAGAAGGACCACAAATACGGGGATCATAATAAATTTTTCCACTTTGTGCTATCTTTTCCCCTTTTTGTGTGCTTTATTTTTTCTGTACCATTTCTTTTCTTTTCTTTTTCTTTCTCATTCTATTGGAGAGAGAAAAAAAGAAAAAAGAAATACAAGTGTTGCGTTCTTTTTGGAAGGACCACAAATACGGGGATCATAATAAATTTTTGCTCTTTGTGCTATATTTTCCCCTTTTTGTGTGTTTTTATTTTTTATGTACCATTTCTTTTCTTTTCTTTTCTTTCTCTCTCTCAATTGGAGAGAGAAAAAAATTAAAAATAAATAAATACAAGTATTGCATTCTTATTGGAAGGACCACAAATACGGGGATCATAATAAATTTTTCCACTTTGTGCTATCTTTTCCCCTTTTTGTGTGCTTTATTTTTTCTGTACCATTTCGTTTTTTTCTTTCTCTCTATTGGACAGAGAAAAAAAGCAAAAAAAATAAATACAAGTGTTGCATTCTTATTGGAAGGACCACAAATACGGGGATGATAATACATTTTTCCACTTTGTGCTATCTTTTCCCCTTCTTGTGTGCTTTATTTTTTCTGTACCATTTCTTTTTTTTCTTTCTCTCTATTGGAGAGAGAAAAAAAGAAAAAAAAATAAATACAAGTGTTGCATTCTTATTGGAAGGACCACAAATACGGGGATCTTAATAAATTTTTCCACTTTGTGCTATCTTTTCCCCTTTTTGTGTGCTTTATTTTTTCTGTACCATTTCTTTTTTTTTTTCTCTCTCTCTATTGAAGAGAGAAAAAAAGAAAAAAAATAAATACAAGTGTTGCATTCTTAGTGGAAGGACCACAAATACGGGGATCATAATAAATTTTTCCACTTTGTGCTATATTTTCCCCTTTTTGTGTGTTTTTATTTTTTCTGTACCATTTCTTTTCTTTTCTTTTCTTTCTCTCTCTCTATTGGAGAGAGAAAAAAATTAAAAATAAATAAATACAAGTGTTGCATTCTTATTGGAAGGACCACAAATACGGGGATCATAATAAATTTTTCCACTTTGTGCTATCTTTTCCTCTTTTTGTGTGCTTTATTTTATCTGTACCATTTCTTTTTTTCTTTCTCTCTCTATTGGACAGAGAAAAAAAGAAAAAAAAAGAAAAAAAAATAAATACAATTGTTGCATTCTTAATGGAAGGACCACAAATACGGGGATCATAATAAATTTTTCCACTTTGTGCTATCTTTTCCCCTTTTTGTGTGCTTTATTTTTTCTGTACCATTTCTTTTCTTTTGTTTTTCTTTCTATCTCTATTGGAGAGAGAAAAAAAGAAAAAATAAAAGAAAAAATAAATACAAGTGTTGCATTCTCATTAGAAGGACCACAAATACGGGGATCATAATAAATTTTTCCACTTTGTGCTATCTTTTCCCCTTTTTGTGTGCTTTATTTTTTCTGTACCATTTCTTTTCTTTTCTTTTTCTTTCTCTTTCTATTGGAGAGAGAAAAAGAAAAAAGAAATACAAGTGTTGCGTTCTTTTTGGAAGGACCACAAATACGGGGATCATAATAAATTTTTGCTCTTTGTGCTATATTTTCCCCTTTTTGTGTGTTTTTATTTTTTCTGTACCATTTCTTTTCTTTTTTTTCTTTCTCTCTCTCTATTGGAGAGAGAAAAAAATTAAAAATAAATAAATACAAGTATTGCATTCTTATTGGAAGGACCACAAATACGGGGATCATAATAAATTTTTCCACTTTGTGCTATCTTTTCCCCTTTTTGTGTGCTTTATTTTTTCTGTACCATTTCGTTTTTTTCTTTCTCTCTATTGGACAGAGAAAAAAAGCAAAAAAAATAAATACAAGTGTTGCATTCTTATTGGAAGGACCACAAATACGGGGATGATAATACATTTTTCCACTTTGTGCTATCTTTTCCCCTTCTTGTGTGCTTTATTTTTTCTGTACCATTTCTTTTTTTTTTCTTTCTCTCTATTGGAGAGAGAAAAGAAGAAAAAAAAATAAATACAAGTGTTGCATTCTTATTGGAAGGACCACAAATACGGGGATCTTAATAAATTTTTCCACTTTGTGCTATCTTTTCCCCTTTTTGTGTGCTTTATTTTTTCTGTACCATTTCTTTTTTTTTTTTCTCTCTCTCTATTGAAGAGAGAAAAAAAGAAAAAAAAATAAATACAAGTGTTGCATTCTTAGTGGAAGGACCACAAATACGGGGATCATAATAAATTTTTCCACTTTGTGCTATATTTTCCCCTTTTTGTGTGTTTTTATTTTTTCTGTACCATTTCTTTTCTTTTCTTTTCTTTCTCTCTCTCTATTGGAGAGAGAAAAAAATTAAAAATAAATAAATACAAGTGTTGCATTCTTATTGGAAGGACCACAAATACGGGGATCATAATAAATTTTTCCACTTTGTGCTATCTTTTCCCCTTTTTGTGTGCTTTATTTTTTCTGTACCATTTCTTTTTTTTCTTTCTCTCTCTATTGGCGAGAAAAAAATAGAAAAAAAATAAATACAAGTGTTGCATTCTTAGTGGAAGGACCACAAATACGGGGATCATAATAAATTTTTCCACTTTGTGCTATATTTTCCCCTTTTTGTGTGCTTTATTTTTTCTGTACCATTTCTTTTTTTTCTCTCTCTCTATTGGACAGAGAAATAATATCAAAAAATAAAAAATAAATAAATAGAAGTGTTGCATTCTTATTGGAAGGACCACAAATACGGGGATCATAATAAATTTTTCCACTTTGTGCTATCTTTTCCCCTTTTTGTGTGCTTTATTTTTTCTGTACCATTTCTTTTTTTTCTTTCTCTCTCTATTGGCGAGAAAAAAATAGAAAAAAAATAAATACAAGTGTTGCATTCTTAGTGGAAGGACCACAAATACGGGGATCATAATAAATTTTTCCACTTTGTGCTATATTTTCCCCTTTTTGTGTGTTTTTATTTTTTCTGTACCATTTCTTTTCTTTTCTTTTCTTTCTCTCTCTCTATTGGAGAGAGAAAAAAATTAAAAATAAATAAATACAAGTGTTGCATTCTTATTTGCATTCTTAGTGGAAGGACCACAAATACGGGGATCATAATAAATTTTTCCACTTTGTGCTATCTTTTCCCCTTTTTGTGTGCTTTATTTTTTCTGTACAATTTCTTTTCTTTTGTTTTTCTTTCTATCTCTATTGGAGAGAGAAAAAAAGAAAAAATAAAAGAAAAAATAAATAAAAGTGTTGCATTCTCATTAGAAGGACCACAAATACGGGGATCATAATAAATTTTTCCACTTTGTGCTATCTTTTCCCCTTTTTGTGTGCTTTATTTTTTCTGTACCATTTCTTTTCTTTTCTTTTTCTTTCTCTCTCTATTGGAGAGAGAAAAAAAGAATAATAAAATAAATACAAGTGTTGCATTCTTATTGGAAGGACCACAAATACGGGGATGTTAATAAATTTTTCCACATTGTGCTATCTTTTGCCCATTTGTGTGCTTTTTTTTTTTCTGTACCATTTCTTTTCTTTTCTCTTTCTTTCTCTCTCTATTGGAGAGAGAAAAAAAGAAAAAAGAAATACAAGTGTTGCATTCTTATTGGAAGGACCACAAATACGGGGATCATAATAAATTTTTCCACTTTGTGCTATCTTTTCCCCTTTTTGTGTGCTTTATTTTTTCTGTACCATTTCTTCTTTTTTTTCTTTCTCTCTCTATTAGAAAGAAAAAAAAAGAAAAAAAAAAGAAATACAAGTGTTGCATTTTTATTGGAAGGACCACAAATACGGGGATCATAATAAATTTTTCCACTTTGTGCTATCTTTTCCCTTTTTTGTGTGCTTTATTTTTTCTGTACCATTTCTTTTCTTTTGTTTTTCTTTCTATCTCTATACCATTTCTTTTTTTTTCTTTCTCTCTCATTTCTTAAATACAAGTGTTTTCTTTTCTCTCTCATAATAAATTTTTCCTCTTTGGAGAAAAAAGAAAAAATAAAAGAAAAAATAAATACAAGTGTTGCATTCTTATTGGAAGGACCACAAATACGGGGATCATAATAAATTTTTCCACTTTGTGCTATCTTTTCCCCTTTTTGTGTGCTTTATTTTTTCTGTACCATTTCTTTTTTTTTCTTTCTCTCTCTATTGGAGAGTGAGAAAAAAAAGAAAAAAAAATAAATACAAGTGTTGCATTCTTATTGGAAGGACCACAAATACGGGGATCATAATAAATTTTTCCACTTTGTGCTATCTTTTCCCCTTTTTGTGTGCTTTTTTTTTCTGTACCATTTCTTTTCTTTTCTTTTTCTTTCTCTCTCTATTGAAATACAAGTGTTGCATTCTTAGTGGAAGGACCACAAATACGGGGATCATAATAAATTTTTCCACTTTGTGCTATATTTTCCCTTTTTTGTGTGTTTTTATTTTTTCTGTACCATTTCTTTTCTTTTCTTTTCTTTCTCTCTCTCTATTGGAGAGAGAAAAAAATTAAAAATAAATAAATACAAGTGTTGCATTCTTATTGGAAGGACCACAAATACGGGGATCATAATAAATTTTTCCACTTTGTGCTATCTTTCCCCTTTTTGTGTGCTTTATTTTTTCTGTACCATTTCTTTTTTTTTTCTTTCTCTCTCTATTGGAGAGAGAAAAAAAGAAAAAAAATAAATACAAGTGTTGCATTCTTAGTGGAAGGACCACAAATACGGGGATCATAATAAATTTTTCCACTTTGTGCTATCTTTTCCCCTTTTTGTGTGCTTTATTTTTTCTGTACAATTTCTTTTCTTTTGTTTTTCTTTCTATCTCTATTGGAGAGAGAAAAAAAGAAAAAATAAAAGAAAAAATAAATAAAAGTGTTGCATTCTCATTAGAAGGACCACAAATACTGGGATCATAATAAATTTTTCCACTTTGTGCTATCTTTTCCCCTTTTTGTGTGTTTTATTTTTTCTGTACCATTTCTTTTCTTTTCTTTTTCTTTCTCTCTCTATTGGAGAGAGAAAAAAAGAATAATAAAATAAATACAAGTGTTGCATTCTTATTGGAAGGACCACAAATACGGGGATGTTAATAAATTTTTCCACATTGTGCTATCTTTTGCCCATTTGTGGGCTTTTTTTTTTCTGTACCATTTCTTTTCTTTTCTTTTTCTTTCTCTCTATTGGAGAGAGAAAAAAAGAAAAAAGAAATACAAGTGTTGCATTCTTATTGGAAGGACCACAAATACGGGGATCATAATAAATTTTTCCAATTTGTGCTATTTTTTCCCCTTTTTGTGTGCTTTATTTTTTCTGTACCATTTCTTTTTTTTCTTTCTCTCTCTCTATTGCAGAGAGAAAAAAAGAAAAAAAATAAATACAATTGTTGCATTCTTATTGGAAGGACCACAAATACGGGGATGTTAATAAATTTTTCCACATTGTGCTATCTTTTGCCCATTTGTGTGCTTTTTTTTTCTGTACCATTTCTTTTTTTTTCTTTTTCTTTCTCTCTCTATTGGAGAGAGAAAAAAAGAAAAAAGAAATACAAGTGTTGCATTCTTATTGGAAGGACCACAAATACGGGGATCTTAATAAATTTTTCCACTTTGTGCTATCTTTTCCCCTTTTTGTGTGCTGTATTTTTTCTGTACCATTTCTTTTTTTTCTTTCTCTCTCTATTGGTGAGAAAAAAATAGAAAAAAAATAAATACAAGTGTTGCATTCTTAGTGGAAGGACCACAAATACGGGGATCATAATAAATTTTTCCACTTTGTGCTATCTTTTCCCCTTTTTGTGTGCTTTATTTTTTCTGTACCATTTCTTTTTTTTTCTTTCTCTCTCTATTGGTGAGAAAAAAATAGAAAAAAAATAAATACAAGTGTTGCATTCTTAGTGGAAGGACCACAAATACGGGGATCATAATAAATTTTTCCACTTTGTGCTATATTTTCCCTTTTTTGTGTGTTTTTATTTTTTCTGCACAAAGTGGAAAAATTTATTATGATCCCCGTATTTGTGGTCCTTCCAATAAGAATGCAATACTTGTGTGCTTTATTTTTTCTGTACCATTTCTTTTTTTTTCTTTCTCTCTCTATTGGAGAGAAAAAAAATAAAAAAAGATAAAATAAATAAATACAAGTGTTGCATTCTTATTGGAAGGACCACAAATACGGGGATCATAATAAATTTTTCCACTTTGTGCTATCTTTTGCCCATTTGTGTGCTTTTTTTTTCTGTACCATTTCTTTTCTTTTCTTTTTCTTTCTCTCTCTATTGGAGAGAGAAAAAAAGAAAAAAGAAATACAAGTGTTGCATTCTTATTGGAAGGACCACAAATACGGGGATCATAATAAATTTTTCCAATTTGTGCTATTTTTTCCCCTTTTTGTGTGCTTTATTTTTTCTGTACCATTTCTTTTTTTTCTTTCTCTCTCTCTATTGCAGAGAAAAAAAAAGAAAAAAAATAAATACAAGTGTTGCATTCTTATTGGAAGGACCACAAATACGGGGATCATAATAAATTTTTCCACTTTGTGCTACTTTTTCCCCTTTTTGTGTGCTTTATTTTTTCTGTACCATTTCTTTTTTTTCTTTCTCTCTCTATTGGAGAGAGAAAAAAAGCAAAAAAAATAAATACAAGTGTTGCATTCTTATTGGAAGGACCACAAATACGGGGATGATAATACATTTTTCCACTTTGTGCTATATTTTCCCCTTTTTGTGTGTTTTATTTTTTCTGTACCATTTCTTTTTTTTTTCTTTCTCTTTCTATTGGACAAAGAAACTAAGAAAAAAAAAGATAAAATAAATAAATACAACGGTTGCATTCTTATTGGAAGGACCACAAATACGGGGATCATAATAAATTTTTCCACTTTGTGCTATCTTTTCCCCTTTTTGTGTGCTTTATTTTTTCTGTACCATTTCTTTTCTTTTGTTTTTCTTTCTATCTCTATTGGAGAGAGAAAAAAAGAAAAAATAAAAGAAAAAATAAATACAAGTGTTGCATTCTCATTAGAAGGACCACAAATACGGGGATCATAATAAATTTTTCCACTTTGTGCTATCTTTTCCCCTTTTTGTGTGCTTTATTTTTTCTGTACCATTTCTTTTCTTTTCTTTTTCTTTCTCTCTCTATTGGAGAGAGAAAAAAAGAATAATAAAATAAATACAAGTGTTGCATTCTTATTGGAAGGACCACAAATACGGGGATGTTAATAAATTTTTCCACATTGTGCTATCTTTTGCCCATTTGTGTGCTTTTTTTTTTCTGTACCATTTCTTTTCTTTTCTCTTTCTTTCTCTCTCTATTGGAGAGAGAAAAAAAGAAAAAAAAATACAAGTGTTGCATTCTTATTGGAAGGACCACAAATACGGGGATCATAATAAATTTTTCCAATTTGTGCTATTTTTTCCCCTTTTGTGTGCTTTATTTTTTCTGTACCATTTCTTTTTTTTCTTTCTCTCTCTCTATTGCAGAGAGAAAAAAAGAAAAAAAATAAATACAAGTGTTGCATTCTTATTGGAAGGACCACAAATACGGGGATGTTAATAAATTTTTCCACATTGTGCTATCTTTTGCCCATTTGTGTGCTTTTTTTTCTTGTACCATTTCTTTTCTTTTCTTTTTCTTTCTCTCTCTATTGGAGAGAGAAAAAAAGAAAAAAGAAATACAAGTGTTGCATTCTTATTGGAAGGACCACAAATACGGGGATCTTAATAAATTTTTCCACTTTGTGCTATCTTTTCCCCTTTTTGTGTGCTGTATTTTTTCTGTACCATTTCTTTTTTTTCTTTCTCTCTCTATTGGTGAGAAAAAAATAGAAAAAAAATAAATACAAGTGTTGCATTCTTAGTGGAAGGACCACAAATACGGGGATCATAATAAATTTTTCCACTTTGTGCTATCTTTTCCCCTTTTTGTGTGCTTTATTTTTTCTGTACCATTTCTTTTTTTTTCTTTCTCTCTCTATTGGTGAGAAAAAAATAGAAAAAAAATAAATACAAGTGTTGCATTCTTAGTGGAAGGACCACAAATACGGGGATCATAATAAATTTTTCCACTTTGTGCTATATTTTCCCCTTTTTGTGTGTTTTTATTTTTTCTGCACAAAGTGGAAAAATTTATTATGATCCCCGTATTTGTGGTCCTTCCAATAAGAATGCAATACTTGTGTGCTTTATTTTTTCTGTACCATTTCTTTTTTTTTCTTTCTCTCTCTATTGGAGAGAAAAAAAATAAAAAAAGATAAAATAAATAAATACAAGTGTTGCATTCTTATTGGAAGGACCACAAATACGGGGATCATAATAAATTTTTCCACTTTGTGCTATATTTTCCACTTTTTTTGTGTTTTTATTTTTTCGGAACCATTTCTTTTCTTTTCTTTTCTTTCTCTCTCTTTTGGAGAGTGAAAAAAATAAAATAAATAAATACAAGTGTTTCATTCTTATTGGAAGGACCACAAATACGGGGATCATAATAAATTTTTCCACTTTGTGCTATCTTTTCTTTCTCTCTGTATTGGAGAGAGAAAAAAAGAAAAAAAAATAAATACAAGTGTTGCATTCTTATTGGAAGGTCCACAAATATGGGGATCATAATAAATTTTTCCACATTGTGCTATCTTTTCCCCTTTTGTGTGCTTTATTTTTTCTGTGCCATTTCTTTTCTTTTCTTTTTCTTTCTCTCTCTATTGGAGAGAGAAAAAAAGAAAAAAGAAATACAAGTGTTGCATTCTTATTGGAAGGACCACAAATACGGGGATCATAATAAATTTTTCCACTTTCTGCTATCTTTTTCCCTTTTTGTGTGCTTTATTTTTTCTGTACCATTTCTTTTTTTTCATTCTCTCTATTGGAGAAAAAAAAAAAGAAAAAAAATAAATACAAGTGTTGCATTCTTATTGGAAGGACCACAAATACGGGGATCATAATAAATTTTTCCACTTTGTGCTATCTTTTTCCCTTCTTGTGTGCTTTATTTTTTCTGTACCATTTCTTTTTTTTCTTTCTCTCTCTATTGGAGAGAAAAAAAAAGAAAAAAAGAAATACAAGTGTTGCATTCTTATTGGAAGGTCCACAAATATGGGGATCATAATAAATTTTTCCATTTTGTGCTATCTTTTCCCCTTTTTGTGTGCTTTATTTTTTCTGTACAATTTCTTTTTTTTTCTTTCTCTCTCTATTGCAGAGAGAAAAAAAGAAAAAAAAATAAATACAAGTGTTGCATTCTTATTGGAAGGACCACAAATACGGGGATCATAATAAATTTTTCCACTTTGTGCTATCTTTTTCCCTTCTTGTGTGCTTTATTTTTTCTGTACCATTTCTTTTTTTCTTTCTCTCTCTATCAGAGAGAAAAAAATAAAAAAAAAAATAAATACAAGTGTTGCATTCTTATTGGAAGGACCACAAATACGGGGATCATAATAAATTTTTCAACTTTGTGCTATCTTTTCCCTTTTTGTCTGCTTTATTTTTTCTGTACCAATTTCTTTTCTTTTCTTTTCTCTCTCTCTATTGGAGAGAGAAAAAAAAAATAAAAAAAAATAAATACAAGTGTTGCATTCTTATTGGAAGGACCACAAATACGGGGATCATAATAAATTTTTCCACTTTGTGCTATCTTTTCCCCTTTTTGTGTGCTTTATTTTTTCTGTACCATTTCTTTTTTTTTTTTTCTCTCTCTATTGCAGAGAGAAAAAAAGAAAAAAAAATAAATACAAGTGTTGCATTCTTATTGGAAGGACCACAAATACGGGGATCATAATAAATTTTTCCACTTTGTGCTATCTTTTCCCCTTTTTGTGTGCTTTATTTTTTCTGTATCATTTCTTTTTTTTTTATTTTATTTCTATATCACTATTTCAGAGAGAAAAAAAAAAAAAAATAAATACAAGTGTTGCATTCTTATTGGAAGGACCACAAATACGGGGATCATAATAAATTTTTCCACTTTGTGCTATCTTTTCCCCTTCTTGTGTGCTTTATTTTTTCTGTACCATTTCTTTTTTTTCTTTCTCTCTCTATTGCAGAGAGAAAAAAAGAAAAAAAAATAAATACAAGTGTTGCATTCTTATTGGAAGGACCACAAATACGGGGATCATAATAAATTTTTCCACTTTGTGCTATCTTTTCCCCTTTTTGTGTGCTTTATTTTTTCTGTACCATTTCTTTTTTTTTCTTTCTCTCTCTCTCTCTTGCAGAGAGAAAAAAAGAAAAAAAAATAAATACAAGTGTTGCATTCTTATTGGAAGGACCACAAATACGGGGATCATAATAAATTTTTCCACTTTGTGCTATCTTTTTCCCTTTTTGTGTGCTTTATTTTTTCTGTACCATTTCTTTTTTTTTCTTTCTCTCTATATTGGAGAGACAAAAAATAAAAAAAAAATAAATACAAGTGTTGCATTCTTATTGGAAGGACCACAAATACGGGGATCATAATTTCTTTCTCTCTGTATTGGAGAGAGAAAAAAAGAAAAAAAAATAAATACAAGTGTTGCATTCTTATTGGAAGGTCCACAAATATGGGGATCATAATAAATTTTTCCACATTGTGCTATCTTTTCCCCTTTTGTGTGCTTTATTTTTTCTGTACCATTTCTTTTCTTTTCTTTTTCTTTCTCTCTCTATTGGAGAGAGAAAAAGAAAAAAGAAATACAAGTGTTGCATTCTTATTGGAAGGACCACAAATACGGGGATCATAATAAATTTTTCCACTTTGTGCTATCTTTTCCCCTTTTTGTGTGCTTTATTTTTTCTGTACCATTTCTTTTTTTTTAATTTATTTGACAAAATATATTGGAGAGAGAAAAAAAAAAAAAAAAAATACAAGTGTTGCATTCTTATTGGAAGGTCCACAAATATGGGGATCATAATAAATTTTTCCACATTGTGCTATCTTTTCCCCTTTTGTGTGCTTTATTCTTTTTGTACCATTTCTTTTCTTTTCTTTTTCTTTCTCTCTCTATTGGAGAGAGAAAAAAAGAAAAAAGAAATACAAGTGTTGCATTCTTATTGGAAGGACCACAAATACGGGGATCATAATAAATTTTTCCACTTTCTGCTATCTTTTCCCCTTTTTGTGTGCTTTATTTTTTCTGTACAATTTCTTTTTTTTTCTTTCTCTCTCTATTGCAGAGAGAAAAAAGAAAAAAAAATAAATACAAGTGTTGCATTCTTATTGGAAGGACCACAAATACGGGGATCATAATAAATTTTTCCACTTTGTGCTATCTTTTTCCCTTCTTGTGTGCTTTATTTTTTCTGTACCATTTCTTTTTTTTCTTTCTCTCTCTATTGGAGAGAGAAAAAAAGAAAAAAAAATAAATACAAGTGTTGCATTCTTATTGGAAGGACAACAAATACGGGGATCATAATAAAATTTTCCACTTTCTGCTATCTTTTCCCCTTTTTGTGTGCTTTATTTTTTCTGTACAATTTCTTTTTTTTTCTTTCTCTCTCTATTGCAGAGAGAAAAAAAGAAAAAAAAATAAATACAAGTGTTGCATTCTTATTGGAAGGACCACAAATACGGGGATCATAATAAATTTTTCCACTTTGTGCTATCTTTTTCCCTTCTTGTGTGCTTTATTTTTTCTGTACCATTTCTTTTTTTCTTTCTCTCTCTATTGGAGAGAGAAAAAAAAGAAAAAAATAAATACAAGTGTTGCATTCTTATTGGAAGGACCACAAATACGGGGATCATAATAAATTTTTCCACTTTGTGCTATCTTTTCCCCTTTTTGTGTGCTTTATTTTTTCTGTACCATTTCTTTTTTTTTCTTTCTCTCTGTATTGGTGAGAGAAAAAAAGAAAAAAAAATAAATTCAAGTGTTGCATTCTTATTGGAAGGACCACAAATACGGGGATCATAATAAATTTTTCCACTTTGTGCTATCTTTTCCCCTTTTGTGTGCTTTATTTTTTCTGTACCATTTCTTTTTTTTTCTTTCTCTCTGTATTGGAGAGAGAAAAAAAGAAAAAAAAATAAATACAAGTGTTGCATTCTTATTGGAAGGACCACAAATACGGGGATCATAATAAATTTTTCCACTTTGTGCTATCTTTTCCCCTTTTGTGTGCTTTATTTTTTTTGTACCATTTCTTTTTTTTTCTTTCTCTCTGTATTGGAGAGAGAAAAAAAGAAAAAAAGAATACAAGTGTTGCATTCTTATTGGAAGGTCCACAAATATGGGGATCATAATAAATTTTTCCACATTTTTTCCCCTTTTGTGTGCTTTATCTTTTTCTTTTCTTTTTCTTTCTCTCTCTATTGGAGAGAAAAAAAGAAAAAAGAAATACAAATGTTGCATTCTTATTGGAAGGACCACAAATACGGGGATCATAATAAATTTTTCCACTTTGTGCTATCTTTTCCCCTTTTTGTGTGCTTTATTTTTTCTGTAGTGTTGCATTCTTATTGGAAGGACCACAAATACGGGGATCATAATAAATTTTTCCACTTTGTGCTATCTTTTCCCCTTTTTGTGTGCTTTATTTTTTCTGTACCATTTCTTTTTTTTTCTTTCTCTCTCCAATAGAGAGAGAAAAAAAGAAAAAAAAATAAATACAAGTGTTGCATTCTTATTGGAAGGACCACAAATACGGGGATCATAATAAATTTTTCCACTTTGTGCTATCTTTTCCCCTTTTTGTGTGCTTTATTTTTTCTGTACCATTTCTTTTTTTTTTTCTTTCTCTCTCTATTGGAGAGAAAATTTTTCCACTTTGTGCTATCTTTTCCCTTTTTTCTGTGCTTTATTTTTTCTATACCATTTCTTTTTTTTCTTTCTCTCTGTATTGGAGAGAGAAAAAACAAATTCAAGTGTTGCATTCTTATTGGAAGGTCCACAAATACGGGGATCATAATAAATTTTTCCACATTGTGCTATCTTTT